>NW_010289714.1:14132-19921 GCF_000700745.2 Antrostomus carolinensis
AGCAGGAATCTTGGTGAGAAAAGGATGTGCAGAAAGAAAGGATAAATTTATCAATGTGCAGTGAAAGAAAGAGTCTGAATAGTAATAAAAATCTGCCAGAACACCTAAATGGATCAGTATAAAGGACTGGAGCATTACTGTGAGAACAGCAGCAACAAAAAAAGAGAGAAACATGGCTATTGTGAAAGTGTGACATTTGGGCTGATAGAGTAAACAAACATGGAGGATCAGTAACTGAGACTGGTTCTTGGGTGTGCAGGCTTCAAAAACAATACAAGTTAGGTGGTAACATGATGGACTGATGAGAAAAGCAAGGAGATCCCATCAATTGAAGCCTGTCGTGGCCATCCCTGATATGTGACAGAATGGTAAAAGAGCGTCTATTGGAGAAGTGTTTATAATGAGCTGAAGACTTGCAAGATTGGGTCGGGAAATGGGTAAACACTTATGGAGTGTTAGTGGAGGAATTTTGTCATCATGGGCAGATATTAGTTTCTTAAATAAAAATTAACAGAACAAGAACAACTCACAGTGGCAAATCCCTGGTGTTTTGCACATGATAACTCATGAGTTTCTTTATGAAATAGTCACTCCATAAGCAAGAAGTAATACTTGCACTGAGGAGTTGTGAGGCATTGCAAATGGCAGGTTGAACAAAATGATCTTGGGTGGAATGATCATAAAAGGTTTCAACTGAAATTAAATCATAGGATAAAAGTAGAATTCTTCAGTTCAAAAAAGAACGCTCTCATAAACTCAGAAAAGCATTTGCAAAGCCTGAAGAGCTCTAGGACTTCAGTTCAGAAACAGCATATCAAATCTCAGGCATAAAACTATTAGGAGTCTGTATCCAGGCAAGGTTTTTAGGGAACAGTGCTCTACAATTAACTGAATTTAGAAAAGGTGTATTAGGAATAAGCAGAGCCTGGAAGGAAAGAGAGCAACTCATTCTGTAAGCAGTGCAACCAGAAAAGCACGGGTGCTTATGGATATGTCTTCTGTTTCCTGCACTCCATCCACCCAAAAAATCCCCCAGAAAAAAACCAAAACAACAATGGAAACCCCAACCTCAAGCTGTGGGTAGCCTGAAGGTAGGTGCATGCTCTTTTGCAGGCAGAGCAGACTGCCTGGGAGGCATGTGCAGACTGATAACAAGGCAGCTGCCAAATGGAATATATAATGGCTTGAGAGATTCTTTCTTTTCCCTCAGTGGAGATGCTAATTTGAATCTCTCTCATCTACTCAGCTCCAAATTTTTGAAAAAAACCTTACAGAATCTTAATTATCATAGGTGCTTCTATAAGCCTTTCAGATGAGGTTGAAATTGGCCATTGGGTTTGAAAGTTATTGCAGGAGAGGAAGCTGGGGGGGAGGGGGTGAATGAAAATATCTTTTTTCCTTGGGAAACAAAACTACAAGAGATTGATCAGGAAAATAGTACATCATAGAGGTCAAGAAGCATAGTGATGAAGGAAGAACTGTCAAGTGTCAAAGTGAGTTACATGTCAAACCAACGAGAAAAAAACCTCTTTGGTTATATAAATGAAATGAGGATGAGAAAAGAATAAGCAAGGCTTCTGCAAAATGAGGGGGATGCTAAGTTAAAGCCACACACAGGGAGACTCCAAAATAAAAGCAGGACTTGACTTCCATTTTTACTAATGTGCATGTTCACCAGGATATCAGATACAGGGTGGACAGTAGGAACACAAGGACAGAGACAGAGCAAGTGTAACCAAGCAGAGGTAATGCTACAGGAGCTAATGCACAACCCCAAGAGGTACCAGATATTTCACCACAGGTTCTGAAACAAGCAGCAGCACTGTAGACTGCAGGGATTGTGAATCTCCCACATCAGGCCAATTGCTACAGGTTTGGAGAATGGCAATTGGTTGTTGGGTCCCCGACCCATCCACAGTTCTGAGGTGGGTCTCCTTAGGCATTTTACTTAAAGGAAGCTGGCCAAATCAGACAAACAGCTTTCAAACCAACTAAATCGGGTTTTATTTGAGCAGCAACTGAGACAGGTAGGTCCATTCAGTCAGACCTGTTCAGTCCAGTTGCCCGAAAGAAGTGGTAAACTTTACACAGTCCCTCTAAGGGACTCTCTAAGGGACCCTCTTAGGCTTGTATCGTGGTGCCACATCTGAGCTCTGTCTATGAGTCTGTTTCCAGCAGTCACAGCTACCCAGCGTGCCAGAAACTCCTCTCAGTTGTGCTTTACCAGTTAACCTCTGGGAGATTTGATGTCCCCTCCTAATCCCAAACCCCATAGCCCAGAAGGGAGCACATCCCACTTGGATGTACCTTCACTGGGGACAAAACAGATACCATGCACCATGGTCATAGGGACCTGATATGGAAGGGCAAGTAACATGATTTGGAGCCTGAAAGATGAACTCAGCTTGATACAAGCTTTGAAATAAATTTTGAAGGCAGAAGTAATTAAAGACATTGATATAAGTGGGAAATGGGCTAGAATGAAGCATGGCTTTATCCAAAGGAGATTGTGGCAGGCTAATCCGATATCTTCTTCTCATAAGGTAATAGAGTTTTTAGACAAAAGAAACATGCTAGATACCATCTCTGTGGACTTTAAGAAAACATTCAATATGGTGTCACATGAGAAACTGATTAGTGATGCTAGAGAAAAATGAGGATAACAGGATTATAAGGAGGAACTGCATAAAGACAAGACAGCAAAGGGCTTGTGTTCAAGAGAAGAGTTAGGCTAGAAAGACTTTCCCAGAGCTCCTAAAAGGCTAGGTTTAAGGCCAATCATATTTAGTATTTTTATTGAAAATCTCAATAATAATATGCACAGTGGTAATAAATTGTTGGGGAGCACTGTATTTACGGACAAAATCTGGATATTGTGGCAAGAACCAGACGAACTTGAGGACTAGAGAAATCAAAATTGGAAGAAACACAAAGAAAATTAGAGCAGAATCTGGTTGTGGAGCAGGCTTGGTGACCCAGGATTGTCCCTGTGTCTAGGTCCTCCTTCAGGTAAAACTGCTTGTTGCTGCTTTTTCCATTGTGACACTTAATTTGCCTTGCTGAAACACCCAGCATTTCTCAGCTTAGGGTTGAGCTTTGTGAACTGCCATTCTTGAGATTTTTTTTTCCTTTAATGAGCTCCCTGTAGATATTTTCAAATTCATCAGCAAGTTAATTAGTTCTGTAGATCAGGATACCCTACTGTTTTCGTTTCCATGCAGGGAACACTCTTGACTCTCCATCTCCTGGACATTTATTCAGGATTGACAAGCATGACAGGACTTCAGCTTTAGCATACAACAAGCTCAGGATACAAAGTGTGGAGGGGGAAGGCAGGTGGTGAAGTTTGTTGTCATGGATTGCCATAACCCAAGTAGTTGAATGATTCTGATACAACCCTTTGGCTGAAGCACCATCAGGTTTTGGAAGGAGAAAGCTGAATGGAGCTATACAAACCTCAGAAATATCCATCACATGATCAGGAGTATCAGAAACACTTTATTTACTTTTTTTTATGTTCTGTAGAAAAAACTTCTTGTTGGTCCAAATTTATGCAATTCTGGGGACTGTCCAAAACCAAACCACTCTGAGCTTACTCCATCTTTAGACCATCACTATTTCTACCTCTCAGTTACAAAGACAGACAAGCAGATTTCCAGGAAGGAAATATTGTAATTCTGCTGCAGACGTATCAGAACGAACACATTCTTCATTTACCAAACTGACAAGCTCTCTATTAGATTCCTCTTTTGCCCTGGTCCACAGGTGTGCTAGATTTGGGGTGGCAGCCACAACATGAATTAACTGGGATGCTTCTTTTCCCTTCAAATACAGAAGAGCAAGTGTTTGCTCTCTGCAAAAACAGATTGCTTTTCCTGCTTCCCTCTCTCCCTTTCCCTTTGCCTCATGGGAAAAAAAAAAAAAAAACATATTCATTTAAGGTATTTAATCCCAAGTATGTCTTGAAACCTGTACAACTGGATGAGTGTCCTGTATCTTCCTCTCTTCTACAGGACGTTATACAGGGGAAAAAAAAGCCACTATCTGGAATTTTGTATGTGATGGAAATTCCAGGTTTTTCTCAAATGTACCATGTTTAGTATTTTCATTCTGACCTGAGCCACACGGGAATAATGGGTCCTGGACATGCTGCTCAGCTGTTAAGTCTGTGTGTGAATCCAGCTACATTCTGATTACATCTTAGGGTGGCATCTGGTCACACAAGTCCCCCTTTGTGGTCTGTTTTCTGTACAAAAAGACTCAGTCCATGATCTGGGAAGATGCCTACAGTGAACTGTGTCAGAAAGTGAGTTCTGCAGGGCCTCTTTGCAGATTAGACAGAGTCATCTGGAGCAGCAAACCAACTGGGAGGGTGTGCAAAGACCATTTCCATTCCTCTGAGCTTATGAGCAACTAAGTACCAGTGGTCTATATAAGAAGCATCTGGCCACCTGCAGATATCTCCATCTAAAACAATTTTTCCAGGCTCTCTTCAAAGTCATGAGAAAGAAATAGGCATTTCTAAGGTACAATTCAACACACAGATCTGAAAGAAATGCTTCCCATTTCTTTTCCTACCTGTAAAGGGTGTCTGTGTGGACCAGCTCAGAGGGAGATAGCTGCCTCAGAGGTATCAGAAAGCACAGTTTTGGAAGTCAGGGTTCATTCCACCCAACTTCCAAGTGTTATGATGCTGAAAGAGCCTCTTGTTTGAAAAAGGTCAGTTCCCTTATTCCTCGTTATTCATTATCTTTTCATATCTATTTAACATCAGCTGTTTGAAAAGCTATTATTCCAGCATGTTTAGTGGTGAAAGTGCTCTTCTCCCCCCATGCTGTGACCTCTATGACGGTCGTGAATAAAACTAATGCCAATAAATTATAGAGGTGTTGATGGATATTGCCAGAGGAGTGATAAAATGCGATGGCAGTTAATAGAGCACATTTAAGAGACACAAGGCAACTGTTGTCTACCAAGAGACACCCAAATGCGTTAGTAAATAGAGAAGTGGCATTCTGGTGCTTAGGACTGTATCACTCAAAAGCTCCCTGTAGCTTTTAGCTCTAACATCTCTGGTGCTCCATCTCACAGGGCAACAGCTATGTGTTGCTTCTCACCCTGAAGACCACTAAAAGCACATCCAGACATGGAGCTGCCAGTTATATCTAAATAAACCTGCAGCTCTCTGCACTGTAACAAGCATGTTCGACACATACTGATGCAGGGTACAGGTCTTGATCTGTATTGTTCTGATAGGCTGTAATTGTCTGTATCAAAAAATGAGTCTTTCCCCAGTGGACAGCCTAAGAGGCTAAGCATAGCCTTCAACCCACCTGGAGAAGATTATATATGTCTGTGTTTAGCTTTGCTGTTGACCCACTTGTAAGCTGCTTGAATGCTATCCCTTCTCAAGTCTTGCTACGGGGTGGGTAAGCTCATCTCTCTGTTGTCTGCTTTCCTTCTCAGATGTTAAATCACTATCAGTGAGCCAGCTGAAGTGCTGGCAAAAGTGGCTATGCCAAGTCAGTTCAAAGGTCCATCAAGTGCATGACCATCAGCTAGCAGCTGGGGCTAAGGGAAGGTGAAAACAAAGTACATCCAGTTTGGATGGTACACTGAGATCCCCAGCTCCTCCAGCCACATCTGACCATAGGAAGCCTTCTGCTCACCCTACCCCAGTGTTGGCTCAGCCAGGACCTACACCAGAGGACCAGCTATCTCCAGGCCCCGGCGCCTTCTCTGCAGATGTAACTGTATTTTCCAAGACCCCTGAACTTTAGCTGCCTCTC
>NW_010289714.1:19946-33685 GCF_000700745.2 Antrostomus carolinensis
AGTCTCTAACACTGTGCCTGGGATGAACAAATGCACTAGTTCCCTTCTAGCACGTTCCAGCACCCCCTAACTGTTTCAGTGACCCAGGCAATTTGAGACAGACCTCGTGCTTCTGCAGCTCCCATATGTCTATAAGGTTGTAGCCCCTTCCCACCTCTGTAACCACCTCAGAAGCCGGTGGTTTCCTCTATTACTCCCCTGCTGCCTATGAACTTCTATTACCCTGTCCCCATCCCACAAAATAATGACAGCCTCACTGCCTGACCAGGGCAATGCTAACTCTCACCTCCCTCCAAAACCTTTGGAGGATTACCCCTTGCTCTTCTAATGTTATCTACCTCTTGTTAGTACCTTGCCTTTATAACCATTGCACCCCTCCTGTTTACGCAACCCAGCCACCCATGTCTCCACCAGCACAGATGAGCCCTTCTCTCCCCTCTTAAACCTGTGTGTGCTCAACCCTTGCTTAGTCCCCACCTCTGCCACCCCCACTTTGTTATACCCATTGTCCTTCCAGTCACGTCTCTCTCCCTTGCATAGCTCCCCATTGCTCCAAGCCTTCCTAAGACCAAGAAACTCTCAGCATGTCCGAGTCAAGCTGAAACCCCACCACCAACAGCATGGTTAACCTGCAGCAGCTGAATTCACCACTGATCCACTGCAAATGTCAACCTTCTCATTCCCTCCACAGCCTCCCCAGAACATCCCCTCTGCAATGCTATGGGATCCCTTGTTCTTAAACCTGTACTTCTGCTCCCTCAGAGTTCTGTCCTCTCTCTGTGGTGGGGATGTGCCTGCTGCTTCACTTGTGTGCCTGTACCATTTTTCTCAAGGTCCAAGGCCACTGGAGACTAGTTCAGACACTTAACCAGCCAGCTCAGCTTTCCTCACAGCCCAGGGCTCCCTAGGAATTGCTGTCTGTTGAAGAATATCTGAGCTTCCTTCTAACATCCTGGCAGTACTAAATATTAATACATCACCTCAGTCTTTTCTGTAAGACCTTTCACTCCATCTGGATGTGGAAGATTTGTGCAGGAATCAGATGGTCCATGTGGCTAACAAATAATGAATGATGTCTGTCCAGGATTAGTGCAGAAAAGTCATGACTAAGATCACGTTGCTCTATAACCACAAGGTTCTAACAGACATTTTCTACATGGAAAGGCAGAGTTACTTGCCCAGATATGCTGCAGTCTAGCAGAGGAGTAGCTATGTGGTGTAAACCAAGTGCAATTCTAGAGCTCATGTGACAGACATGGGGAGCATGGAGCAACAGGGAAGGTGAGACTAGATGAAGACTCCACTTGCTCCCTTATCACAGGCCCATGCCAGACACTCTTCATCCTGACTCTTCAAAATACTGTCAGAAACACCAACACTGATCTCATTTGAGAACTCAGAGCTCAGCCAACTCACCTGACTTCCAGATGGTTGAAGTTACAGGAGGTGAATCCTGCACCAAGTAAATGTCCAGACTTATAAGCAACAGGGAAGGTGCAAAACCAGTTCTTCCTTGCAGATCTTTGCCTGGAATGTTTTCAAATGTCAGCTGTCTGTGAAATAAATTCATTTCAGTCCATTCTTAAAAGAATCAATGGTAGACATCAATGTGTAAGGTTTCTGCCTTACAGGACTCCCATACCACATAGACCTCCATGTTTCATAGCACTGAGCGTGACTGGATGGGAGCAGTACTTTTCTCTAGATGGGTGAGTGCAGTCAGTTGGAGCAGATTCATTTTGAGTAGCCACGTCAGGGACTGATCAGAACAGGGGAAAGCTGTGCTGTGTTGTGTGATAGGAGAGTATGTTAGCTGAGGAGGTGGATGGAAGAGTTACAGCCTCGTAAAACTGCTTAGTAAATCTCTGACCAGTGTAAATTATTTCAAATACATTCCTCCCAGTCTCCTGGATGTTCTGGGAACACAAAGAAAATGAGGCATTGGGTAAAGTTACGTTGAAAACACCTACCTAGGAGGGTATGAGCGTTGTCCAGAGACAAGAAAGTCACTTCTCAGAAGATAATGCACAACCAAAGGGCTGCACTTGCAACTCAGAACCTAAATATAAGGTCTACGCATCCCACTTGTGCAGTCCTGCGATGTTGCACAGAAACAGTGTCTGGATGACTGGCACACTGTCTGTCCATCACCTGTGCAGATGGAACAGCTTTGGGCTCCTCCAGGCTCTGGGGCTGCTCCCCACACTGCTCTTGTAGGCAGGTGTGGTGGAGCAGTGCCTCTGTAGTGTGGTAATCCCAGGTGATCCCAGATTTGGGCTGTGACAGTGTGGTAGTGTTGGTGGGGCAGCTGCTTTGTGCTGCACAGATGTGCTGTCGCCTTGCAAAGCCATCTGCCAGCAGAAAGCCCTCGTGCACCTCTGTAAATCAGCTCACTACTCCTCCACTACAGGAATAGAGCAGCATGGATGGTGTCCTTGGTCCCAAGTTCAGATCACTCTTGACCTGATGGCTAACAGAGTGGCATGAACTTCCCATCAATCATTGCTACATATTGTGGCCTTTCAGGGTCTAGCTGGTATGAGATATTGCCCCAGTGATAAGGATGCTCTGAGGACACTTCTGTTACTAGCTTCCAGTCTTGGCAGAAGCAGCATGGGAAGACAACATGTTTGGCTACTCCTGACAAAAAAAGGAGCAATAGCTGAGGGTTTTAGGAGCTTCTGAGTGTCTTTATGCCTTTTTGCAATAGAGTCTCCCAGCTGTACCAACAGCAGCGAGAAACT
Source organism: Antrostomus carolinensis (assembly GCF_000700745.2). Taxonomy (NCBI): domain Eukaryota; kingdom Metazoa; phylum Chordata; class Aves; order Caprimulgiformes; family Caprimulgidae; genus Antrostomus; species Antrostomus carolinensis. Next base: position 22,691 of record NW_010289714.1, read on the forward strand.
CATCCCTGCCATGGTCTAACTGAGAGTGAACCAGACTCCTCCTGACAGATTGCTGCTCCAGAGTTTGGTTTGTCAGAGCATGTACAAACTCCCTGTCTGCAGAGATGAGATAATCACAGGCTGTGTCTCTAGAGGCTGCTGGGGGATTTGAGTAGCTCTGAGTGTGTTCAACTAACAGCAAGGACAGCAAACCTGGGATGCTGGAAAAAAGGCCCATAGGCATGTCCTGTTCATGCTGATCCCACCTGAGTCAGAAGTGCAAAGTGCAGGTTCCTGATCTCTTAGCAAACTGAAGTTACGCTGAGACTTCAAAGGTCCTTCATACCCACTCTTGTAGGTCCTGTCAGATGTGTGAGGAGCTCAGGTACCTCTGTTTTTGTCTCTGGCTTTAAACCATACACCCTCAGTCCCCTTACTCCCTCCATTAGCATGGGGTTGCAGAGTCCAGATCATAACTGGTCTCCTTTGAACAAAGGTTGCTCCAGTTTATTCTCCTCTGTGGTCTGGTCTAACCACTCCTCTCAGACGGCTTAGGCTGGACTTCCTTAAGGAACTACCTGCCTTTAAGTCTACTCCAAATTTGGGAAGGTTGAGGCATTTCTGTCAGTATGAACTTACTGTTCTTTTTTCTTCCACTCTCTTGCCAAAATGACCTTAAGAAGGACAACATTTCTGGAGTGCCGTGGCTGAGCAGCTTGAGGATCTCAGCACAGTGGTCATGAAATACAGGGTAAATCACAGTCAGAGACTGAGCAAGGTGGCTGTGGTTGTTATGTGGGAGATACAGATCCTGGAGGATGGCATCTCGACACAGTGCCCTGCTTGCTCTGTGGGTCTGAGAGCAACTGCAGATCAGAAAGGCCACATCTCACTCCTGGACAAGAACAGGAGAAGAAGAAGAAGGAAGGGTAAATAAGGCACAGCAGCCCTCATCTCCCATTCCAAACAGCAGCAGCCCAGAGGCTGTGATTGCTAATTAAACAATATCTCCCATGCAATGCAGGCAATGAGGGTGACATTTACCTCTTGTAGGCTATAAATATCCAGCCATAAGCAAACATTTCTAATCAGTGATTATGGTTGACATTATTTTCCCTGACGTGATAAGTGATTGTTTGTTTATCCAGAGTTAATGGGCAAGATCATACTGAAGGTGCTGGCCAAGGATTCAGACCTACCACCTGCATCAGCATCAGTGCTTTGGCATCATGCTGAACTGGGTCACCAGGCTTGGGAGGACATCCCAGATCCTGCAGCCCAAGCTACATCTGAGCCCTATAGACTTTGTTTTCAAGATAGCTGAGGCAAAGAGTAGAGTGGTAATGGTTCCATCTCAAGGGCTCCTTGTTTCAGAGCCAGACTTGGAGGCTCTGCCCTTGCTATGAAGTGAGCAGTGCATGGGGGCATTGCCTGCCCACCTTGCTGGGTGCAGCCCGCCTCTCAGATGGGGTGAAAGCAGCTATGATACACTTGAGAGGAACTGAGCTTGGGATAACTGCTGACAGACTGAAGAGGCCTTTGCCCAGCCCACATTCAACCCCTCCAGAGTCTGAAACCATGCCAAGGTGGCATGCTCCTCTTCTCTTGCAGTCTCCAGTGTAGGGACTAGGTATGGAGTGTGAAACCAGCACGCACAGAGAATATGTTTGGATCAGCCCTTAGCTGTTGTCATAGCTATCTGCAGAGCTAGAGATGCTTTTCACTGCACCAACCTTTTCCACTCCAGTGAACACCCCCGGGCTCTCCACACCACCCACTGCCTTCAGTGTCTACATAGTGTCACCATGCAGGGAAATCCAAAGGGTCTGCCTGGGTAAACTCCTACACAGCAGTGCCCACAGCCCTGCAAAGGATGCAGGGAGGTATGGAGATGTGCATGCTGTAATGATTTGTGACAGCTCCCGTCTTACTTCAGGGAGTGAAACACACCAGTGTGGGGGGAACATGTGGAAGCAAATACAGCAGAACAAGGTTGGAGGGCTGGGACCAAGTGGAGCTAGGGGAAGTCCTATGCCAACAGCATCCTCGCTCATGTGTCCATATTTTAGTCAGTATATTTTTTTCCTCCTATAAAAAGGGAGCTGGAGGGACTGAGACAATGCCCTGTTCAGAGACATTGCAATATAACAGCTGGGCTTACCCCTCCTGGGCAAGAGTCCTCCTCAAGCTCTCCCTGCTGTAGCCTAGATGGTGACCTAGCAAAGCACCTACTGGACTCAAGACTCATCAACATTTCCTGTTCACATGCTTGTTGCCAAACTACTCATCATCTGCCTCACCTGTTTAGACTGGAAGGTTGTTATTGCACAGTCGTTAGCACACTGGGCCCTGGCATTGGCTGGTTGCTCTTTGCACTAACATCATGCAAATGTAGTAACTAATCCCTGTTTCACTGCACAAAGTAACGAGTGGTCTATCTCATAGACCACCACTCTCCTGAAAAAGGAATGGCTGGGTTCTAGATACTGATCTTCTCGGTGGCAGTGCTGCTGATGGAAAGCATCACTGTCAAAGCAGGTCAAGCTCCAGTGCTCAGGTATCACATGTTGCCACATGTTGGTTCAGAGAACAACCTACAGCTGCCTCTGGGCTGTGAGCACCTGGGAGGACTTGTTCTTAACCTTCCTCACAGGGACCTTGCTGGTTGCATGGGGCCTGAGGCAAATGGATTACCCACTGATCATGAGTTGCCAACTCAACTATTATGTCATTAGATCTGCTGTATTTCTCAGATACGTCTGCTAGTTCCTGACAAGTCTGCCAGGACAGTAAACAACGAGGTGAAGAACTTTAACTTCAGCATTAAATATCGTAAAAAAATGGTTACTGGGTTGGAAACTGAGAGCTTGGGTGCAGGCTGTTTTCCTTTGTACTGTTCCTTGCAAGTAGCTTGGGTTAGGTGTGCTGAGAGAGGCTGTGCCCTTGGAGGGAAGTTAGCACCTCAATGAGCTCCTGGCCTATTCCCCACACCTGGAAACAGGTGTCTCTTTATGCCTTTACAGTTCCACTGGCTTGGATGTGCACTAGGCTGTTCAAAACATTTATAAAACTATTTTACATTGGAAGCTGAATTCACAGCAAACTGAAATTTACCATACAAAGTGTTTGCTGCCCAGGGAAAGTGCTGAGGCTTTTTCTGAAAACAGAGTGCCTCCAGAATCAAAGCATTTCTGGTTCCTTGACAAATCACATAGCCATGGACTTCTGTGAGATGCACTCTTGCCCAGTAAGAGGGACAAAGCAGTGCACCATTGGAGAAGGAGTCCAATCAGAAAGTCCTCATAAAAACACACAACTACATCCACAGCTACCATAACATCCCACAACACGGTTCAGAATTGAAATTTGCAGGATCTTCTGTGACTTCCATGAAATCTAGGGATTTATGCAGAGAAGAAATTATGAGGCTGAGTAGGAACTTTGATAGTGGCAAAATCAACTGAGAAAGAAACAAAGTAAGCTCCCTCCATCACTGCACATTCACAGATGGGTGTAGATGAATGTGGGGAAAGCTGTCCCACCTAGAGCGATGTTTCTGCATGCAGCATGAGCTCCAAGCTTGCTTCTTTTGCCAAGTCATTAGTTTCCATCTGATGTTCTCTTACAGTCATTTCCTCTCGCTTCTTCCTTGGGGGTCACAGTGGGGCCTTCAACCCCATTTAGAGGGCAGCAGGGAATCTAAGGAGCACCCGAAAGACCAGAGTCCTCTAAAAAATACCTGCAATAACATGGCAGTCTGTAGTATGCAAGTGCTGTCTGGTACTGATTTCAGATCAGCCCTTCTCTCTTCTCTCCAGCCAACCTACTTTTGCTCCTATGATAAGGCCACTTGCCTTATGGTGACTTTAGGCAAGCCACAGAGAAATACCTTTGAACACCAGTGGCTCACTGGTTGCCAGTGTCCTCCGCTTTCCCAATCTCTTCTGGGTGCTGGCTACAGAAACTTAGCATATATATTGCTGGAAAGCAGCATTACTTACTGCTTTATTTCCAAAGCTCATGTCTCCAGCACAAGAGTTATTTTCCTTGATCAGTCAGTGACTAGCACTGCTGTTAAAGAGGTAATGAGAAGATAAATTGTGCAAGGCAGCTGACAGAAAGAGCATGAAATTATGTCTCTGAGGCTTGTTGGCCTCAGGGAACGAGGTCTTGATGGCTGGTGCTGGTTGCAGACCTAACTGGGTTGGTAGGAGTGCTGGGTTTGCCCTCACAAGATCACCCCTGCATTTCCAACCAGGCCATTATTGAGGCTGCAGGGAAGTTTGGCAGGGACTGATCGATCTCTTATTTGAAAGTACAGTTCAAGAAGTCTGAGTAAATAAGAAGGCAAGCAGGAAGGGAGAGCACTGTACTCAGGGCTGAGCAACAGCTCGATTTTATACATAGAAGTGATATCTGGCTGGGTTTTGCTGCACTGACTGCATGCTTCAGAAATCAGTCTCCATCTGCTGATGCCTGTAAGAAAAAATAAGCACAGCTGAGCCACAGGATCCTGGGATGCAGCTGGTGGCACTCTTTGGTTTTTAGAAGACAGCATATCCAGGAAAAAAAAAAAGTACAAAAACCACAACAAAATTGAGATTTTAATGGGGATATAACTGTGCACCTATTCCTTGAGTACAAGGGGATCCACTCAGTGAGGGATGGCCTGGTTCCTGCCTGTTTATACCCACTGGTTGGGTCCAGCCTGGAACACCTGATCCATGCTGGGCAGAATCCTTTGCCTATGCAGGTCTTCAAAATCCTCGAAGTGGACTTTGCCCATGACCAACAGAGCAGTTCAGTTACTCTGCCTCCAGTATTCACAGAACAAGTTACCCATCATCCACACTCCTGTTGGAGATACCATTATCTGCTGCCATCTAAGCAGGACCAGACTTGTAATTTAGCTACAAATAACAGAAAGAAACTGTTGTAAGAAACTTTTGTCCCTCTGTCCTGGAGGTATCTTGGCTCTTTGTATCTCGGCTCTGACCGTCTTCAACGTTGACTTGATCAAAGGCAGAGCGACTTCCCTAAGCATCTTCAGTGAAAGTGTAGTAAGATGAGCAAGAAGATATCAGGGGATTTGGGGATCTGAACAGGACACATCTGGAGAGGCATCAAGGGCCAAAGACATACAGCGGGTGGTGGTAAGACCTTTGCATCACAGGTGGCAGGTAACAAGGTGTGTGCAGGATAGGTGCATTAAGACAGAAGCCTCGTACATATTGTGTGGGAAGGGACAGGAATATCATGGACAACCAGATTTTGTTAGGCAGTAGCAGTTTGCAAAGTCTTGACTTCCTGATGGCGACCAAGTGATGTCGCTGGGCTCTGCTGTCAGCCTGAACACTGCAGACTCCTGTCTGGTTTCCCTGCTAATGATTCATCTAGAAAGGGGAATGCACAGGAGAGCAGCAGAGAGAGTTCATGGAAAGACTGCATTAAGAGCTGTGAAATATTGATGTCTCTGTGCTCTTCATAAGCTGTCCCTCCTCCACTACCCAAAGCAGGGAAGGGTGGCTTGGGGGGTGTGTGAAGGGGTGTTTGTGAGCAGAACCACCTCAGCACTGGCAATCAGGAGATGCAACTATCTACACTGCAGTGTGCAACGTGCAGAAAGGTCTTTTAATTTACAAGTGACTAGAGAGAGAGATAAACAGAAGCAGGACAAGGCTGTGGCTGACAGATGGGAATTGTCACAGGACTCTGAAATGCAGAGCTCACAGGGACTGGCTTCTCCAACCCTGGTCTGCTCAAAGCAACAGCACAAAGGGATAAGCAGTGACCTCCCAACTCACGTGGGGGCTTCTGGCCCCTGGCAGTGAGTCCCACATTCAGCCACACACCACAGACTCCAGTGGCACCACACCACTTTGCACAGCACTTAGAAATAAGGTTTGGGTTTTCCCAGGGCTGTCTTGTCACCGTGCTGAGGGGACAAGCTTTTGTGCAGTGTGCTGTGCAGGGCTGGTGGGTGAGCAGCACAGCTTTGCATGAACAGCAAGGAGCTCATGTTAACAGAGACGAGAGAAAACAGAAGACAGGTGCCCAAAGATGCTTCTCTGTGCCAGCAGGGATGTGGGGCTGTGCTGGGACAGTTATATGAGCTCTAATGGAACGTGATCTACATGGGAAGATGCTCATGGATGGAAACTCCATCTTCCATGGTGAAGTCCCCCCTGAGCTTGCTAGGGCTTTGGCTCAATACAGAATCACAGAATCACAGAGTCACAGAATGTTGGGGATTGGAAGGGACCTCGAAAGATCATCCAGTCCAACCCCCCTGCCAGAGCAGGAACCTAAATGAGATCACACAGGAAGGCGTCCAGGCGGGTCTTGAATGTCTCCAGAGAAGGAGACTCCACACCCTCCCTGGGCAGCCTGTCCCAGGGCTCTGGCACCCTCACTGGAAAGAAGTTTCTTCCCAAGTTTAAGCAGAACCTCCTGTGTTCCAGCTCACACCCATTGCCCCTTGTCCTACCATTGGGCATCACTGAGAAGAGCCTGGCTCCATCCTCCTGACATTCACCCTTTACATATTTATAAACATTAATGAGGTCACCCCTCAGTCTCCTCTTCTCCAAGCTAAAGAGCCGCAGCTCCCTCAGCCTTTCCTCAGCAGGGAGATGCTCCACTCCCTTCATCATCCTGGTGGCTCTGTGCTGGACTCTCTCAAGCAATACAAAAGGATTGTTCTGAGCCACGTGAAATGCTGTGCAAAGTTAGAAGAGCCAGACACAGGACTGCCTTGTTACCACATGGCATGCTCCGAAACAGTCCCCAGGGTCTTCATCCACACCCTTGGGACAGAGCTGCCCATGTCCCAGTTCAGGAAGCAGCCTCACCAAACAACTATTTTTATCTTCCAAATGCTCCTCGAGCTCTGGTTCAGAAAGGTAAGGAGAGTCATCTCTGTTAGAAATTGTGTTATCACAGGATCTCTTCACAGGAGAAGGTTCATATCTTCAGAGGCTTCAGACCAAAGCAGTGGGGCTGCTGCTCTACGATTCCCTTCAGGAAGTGGTGGGACCTTTCTCCTGCATCCCAGACTCTGGATGAGGCCCAGAAACCCTGGCCTGGATGCTCAGCATTTGCTGCAATGGGCCCTCATGGCTTTGGACTGTGTCCCAACGAGCCCAGGCTTAGCTGTGGAGAGGACTTTCTGCTCTCCACAAAGACACCCCTTGAGACCTTCCCTGCAAAGCAGAGCTGCTGTTGTAGGGCGAGCACTCAGCAGAGTCTCTCAAGCAGGCACAGTTCCCTGGCATGGTTGCTGCAGGGAAAAAGTGAGCAGAGGCGTGTGCAGCACTCCCTGTGGGTTTGGGTTATTTTTTGAAGCTGCTGGCATTTGCTTGAGATAGCTCTTCCATAGCAGTTTTCCCTGCAGATGGCTGCTTCTGTCCAAAAGAGACCCCAGGCCCTGCCCCATCAGTGCTCCCCGTCTTCAATCTCAGACCATCCCCAGAGGTGACATTGCTGAGTGAAGTCCCCTCTGCACAGCCATGTGCCAAAAGCTGTGGCTGTGCTGTGGCAAAACAGCTGAGCTTTCAGGGCACTAACAGAAGGGTGAATGATCTTTCAGGAGCGTGGGGAGGAAACAGGTGCTGCCAGAAAGCTGTTTGCAGCTCCCTTTGGGTGAGAGGAGACTCTACCTGCACCCATTTTATGTCAAAAGGGAGGTGCTGATGGTGGAGCTTGCAGGCTGCCTCCCCTCCTCAACTCTGCTCTCCCAGCAGTTCTGACACGGCAGAGATGCAGCCACAGTTGTCATGTTGTGACACTGCAGGGGAAAAACAATGTCACAGCATTTGCTTTGACCCTGGAAGCCTCAGACCGTCACAGAGCCCTCCTGGGATGGTGACTGCATCTCCACTGAATCTCCCAGAGTGCTCCCAGGACTGAGCTTTATTCAGGATTCCCCAATGAGATGCCATCTGCTCCAAACTGTCACATCTACCCTCACCAAATTATTGCCAGTGTCTTTCTGCTCCCTAGAACCCATATTTCTACCTGCTGGCATGTCCTGTGATGACAGATAGGATTTGGCAGCTGCAGAGTCCTCAGGTCCATCAGCACAGAGTGGGTAACAACCCTTTGGAAGTCATTGTGGTACAGCAGCAGGGCTACCTCATCGCTGGCCCCAAGGGCAGGCAATAATTCTGCCTCCAGCAGAGAGACAGCTGATGGCACTGGATGATGGCCATAGCTAGGAAGCCCACAGAGTGCACATGGAAGTGTCTTATCCCACAGACTGATCCATCTCTGACACACAGGTGGGTGGCAGAGCTGGAGCAGGAAGGCAGCACATGACAACATCCAACTCCACACCTAGAGTGTGGAATGCCTAGAGTGTGGAATGAGTGTGGAGGCAGGGGACAACTGGTCTCCAAGGAGTGCAGGGAAGGGGAGATCTGGGGTTGCGGGCAGAGTGATGCGCTCTCACCAGGTCATTCCCCCTCCAGTGCTGAGGTGAACTGAGGAATTTCCCACCTGGGTGTATTTACCTGTCCCCACACTACACAGCTGTGGGCTACCCAGGCCACACTAGAGCAGAGAAGCCAGCTGGGGCCTCCGCTGAACCTGATGGAGAGGAACCTGAAGGGGGCCTACAAGAAAGCTGGGGAAGGACTTTTCATAAGGGCAGTTAATGACAGAACAAGGGGAAATGGGTTTAAGCTGAAAGAGGGGAGGTTTAGATGAGATATTAGGAAGAAGTTCTTCACTGTGAGGGTGGTCAGACACGGGAACAGGTTGCCCAGAGAAGCTGTGGCTGCTCCTCCCTGGAAGTGTTCAAGGCCAGGTTGGATGAGGCTTTGAGCAACGTGGTCTAGTAGAAGGTGTCCCTGCTGCTGGCAGGGGGGTTGGGACTGGATGATCTTTAAGGTCCCTTCCAATCCAAACCATTCTGTGATTCTATGATTCTATGACATAAACCCAGGCTCTGGGCAAAATGATCCCTGAGAAGGGAGCCACAGCTTATGTGACCCACTGGCATTGCCACGAGCTGGAAGGCTTTTGGGAACAAGTCCAATGTGGTTTGGGCTCTGCTTCCCTGATTTCCCACTACAGGGTGGGAGCAGCCTTGACAACTTGCTGGGCAGGACTGGGAGCTGGGGGAGAGCTTGCTTTCAGCCATTGTCCTGCCTCGTTACTGCAGACATTTGTTGAGGGGCCTCTCAGTAGGTCACTCTTTCTTCCCTTATGAGGAAACAAAAGCCAAATTTGAAAAACTCAAATATTTCAAAGAATGGTTGTTGTCTGCCCAGCCTGAGGGAGTGTTGGTGCACATGAATGGTTTCATCTGGCAGCATTAAGCTGAGACACTGTAAATGCTTGGGCAGCTACTGACGGCAGTGCAAGCCGAGGAGTAGAAAAACCCAAAGCTTTCTGAGCAGAAGCAGATCTCCTGTAATGACCAGGCTGCACATCCCTTTACCCTGGCTTCACTGTTGGGCAGGAGCTTCTGGCACAGGCCTGGGATGGATGGCTGAGGGCACACAGTGTGCAATTGATACTTTTTTGTAGCTCCTGCTTTGGCTTAATGCTGCATTCATAGGTTGCATGTTGCTTACCAGGTGACAGGTGAGACTTATCCCATTTGCAGCAACTTCAAGGACAAGGTGCTGTTGCTGAAGTGCTTTCCCAGGCAGCTAGAGACTTGCTGACTCTGATGAGTGAACACCATGGAGCCTTGTCCAAGGCAGAGTACCTACTCTTACCTTCTCCACAGGCCCTTCTCCTACCTCCCCAGCATGCTGAGTCCCAGTCCACAGACTCCTTTCCCCAGAGAATATTGACCGCTACTTCCAAGTTCCCTCTTGGGAAGCAGTTATCATATCTCCTTTAGCAAAACAAATAAACAGTGGTGTTAGTTCTGCACTCCACATTCCACCAAGAACTCCCTGCCTGAAGCCCCAGCCTGAGCCCCTCCAACACCTGATGAGTATCCAGGGTTTCCCTGTGCAACCCACCTCCTAGGTACATCACCTCCCTCCACTGCACCCTGCAGCTCAGCTCCTTACAGCTCAGTCCAGCCAGCAAGCCTGACCTCCCCCGGAAATGAGGATTTTGCTCTAAGCACTGACACAGCTCTCTACCCTCATCTATGCTGCTGTCTCTCTGCTTCTCATTGCACAGGGATGGGGAGGTGATGGAAAGGAGAGGATGAGACCTGACAGCTGCTGCCATGGGCCAGATCACATCTCAGCCCATGCAGTACTCATTAGCCTGTAGCCTTGCTTCTCTGTTTTTCTCCCTATTGCCTACAATCCCCGTTACACTGGAGAAAGGAGCTCTTTTGCAAAGTGGGAGAGAGACGAGAGCAGGAGGAGGGGAGAGAGAAGAGAGAAAAACCAGATGAGCTCTTCTAGATCTTACACACCCAGGTTATATTCCTGCAAGACACACTTGTGTCTCAAGCATCATTCACAGTGTGAGTTGCAAATGCTGCTCTCAATCCATATCATGCTCCTGTCTCCCAAGAGCCTAGGGAGTCGCCATCTGCAAAGTCATCTCAGCAGTTGTGTCCTGGAGCAAGTTCTACTCACAGTTACTATAATCCTGCTCGTCCATTTTTAGCATTGTCATGAATTGTTGAATGGCTACAGGGTTCCACCCCAGAGCAGCTGTGTTTCAGTGGTGGGTGTTAAAGATTTAAAGCAAGATTTTTTTCAAGCGTGCTAAAATTCTTTGTAAGCTGCCATGTTCATTCCGTGTTCACCAGCTCCCACCATGCTAACGTGTCTAAACCACCGTCCACAGCACCTTGCCGAGCTGTGCTGTGCTCCTGGGAAGCAGTGTGACGTTGTAGCCCCAGCACTGCACACTTACAGCATGGGAGGGGGTGTCTCAACGAAATGATGGTGCTTTCATCACCCCTTTTTATTCCTGCTAGACCCAGCCTTTGCATTCTGGTCAGGAGCTAATGAATCTGTTGCATCTGGGCAGGAACAACCCCAGGCTCCAGTATAAGGTGGGATATGATCTGTTAGAGAGCAGTGAAGGGGAAAG
>NW_010289715.1:0-2711 GCF_000700745.2 Antrostomus carolinensis
ACTGCGGCGTTCAGATGAAATCTGCCCCTTTGCTCCCCCTCGGCTCCGTCTGCAGCCCGCGCCGGTTCCCCGCTCGCCTGGCTCCTTCCTACGGCCACATGCAATTCCCTGAGGTGCTTTGGGCATGTGGTGCTCAGCGTTGGTGCTGGCACGGCCAACTTTAATCTGCAGCCACGGAGCCGGCATCGCTGCCCAGTGCCAGGCTGGGAGAAGGCATGGCTGCGGCCAGCGACAGAATAAAAAAAACCCCAGCTTTTAGGTGAGACATTAATAATAATCACAACCACAACCACAACAACAACAACAACAACAACAACAACAACAACAACAACAATAATAATAATAATAATAATAATAATAATATACAAGGAAAAGTACCAGGGCTTTGAATCTGCCCAACCTTCACTTTCAGATTTCCCAGGCGTGTTCTGGGCTGGATGAGGAGAAAAGGGGAAAAGTGCCCATCCTGTGGGGTTTTTCCCCTCATACCACACAAATGGGAAGATGAGGACCCTGTGCTGATGGGTAATGAGACAATATCAATGTGATGTGTTGTTAGTACCGTACCAAATAGGCTTTTAATTTTCTGGGGAGGTGTGGTGCGTCTCTGCAGTGCCAGCATCAATCATCGTCACGAGCTCCGGGTCCCGACTCTCCCGGGGGCCTTCCATTGTAAAGGATTCCCTCTCCCTCTGACTAGGGGCTGTTCTACCTCCGTGGCGATGCCTCTCGCAGACTAATTGCTGATTTGTTCTTCTTATGATGATAGAGCTCGTGTCACCACAAAACAGAACATTAGGATCAAGTCTTTAAAGTGACCATGCAGCTGGGAAACTAATTTACAGTCCTTTCTGGTTAAAAAAAATAAATAATAATAGTGGTATTGGTAGCAGGGACGTTTCTTGTGCCCATTAATGGCTGGAAATTAATATGGGTTTGGTCAAAAGCTGCTCAGTACTCAGTTAGCCCGGCCACTTCCTCAGATATCTCTCCTCCTTTTCTCCCAAATCTTTGTAACCAACTTTTATTTTGGTTTCCTCTGGTTCCTTGGAGATCTGGTGGCGCTCAGGATATTTGTTCTTGTGCTGGGGGGCAGAGCCTCTGCTCGTGGAGATGGGAAAAGCCTTTCCTGCCTCTTAATTCCTGATCCTGGAGTCCCTCCACCCCGGCCCAGCTCTCCTTCCCCTCTCTCGGTCAGATTTACTGAGGCACATTTGCTGTGGCTCCTAAAGTGCAGGGGAGGGAAGTCATCAAAGACTCAGAGGACACCAAGGGGACTAGCTGCCGTTGGACATTAATGGGAACAGCCTCGCTCTTGCGTCAGGACCAGGAGAAGTTCTGTCCCTGATGCCTTTGGAGCCAAGACCCCTTTCCCAAAGTCACTTGGTATGTGAGAGCTGGTGCCAGGGCAGAGGAGGGGGTTCGGGCTCGGTGGTCGTGCAGGGGTTTGGGAGGCAGCGGAGCACCAAGGTGGGGTGCTGGGCACGCTGAGGTGCAGCATCACACCTTTGCTTACACCCCCCAAAAGCCTGGGAGCTTCCAGCTTATATTGGTGTCACCTCAGCTATTGCTCCCCCCTGAAATAAGGAATATTTGGGGGTGATTTCCAAGCCTGAGCTGCTCAGGAGGGTTAAACCCCTTTTGCTGTGAAGGGACACAGGAGCGGTGCTGTGGTGGCTGCCAGCCCTGGCTCTGCATCCCCATCACCCTCCCTGCCCTGTGCTGGCAGGAGGGACAGAGCCATGTGTGGGAGAATAAGGGAAAAATGTTTGTTTGAGAACCTACTTGAGGGGGGGAAAAAAGTATCGTTAAAAAAAGCAAGCGGCAAAGCGGAGGCTGCGGCCCCTTCCCCAGATGCAATCCCACTCCTGTAATTTCTGGGGGAATTGGTTCATCTTGGGTGCAGATATATTTGTGTCAAGGTGCAGCTGCACAGATAGCCTGACTCTATGCATAGTAAGAGGCTTTCAGAGAAAGAGGTTATGCCCAGAGCAAGGCCTTATCAGAGCAAGCTGCCTGCCATTTATCTGCTTCCCTATCAAATATGAAAACAGGCCTCAATCTGCTGCTTCTATTTTCCTTGGGAAGGCTATGGGTGGAATAATAATTTAGTCCAGTTTTTTTGTTTCCGACGCTAACCTGCTGCCAAACTCTGCTCTTCCCCACTTCCCCGGGCGGCTGGGCAGCGGCCGCGCTCGGGTACCCGCCGGGCTGGGTGAGATCAGCCCAGCCCAAACCTTCCGGGAAAGGAGTCTCTGTGTTTGGGAAGGGGTTGACCTGTGTTGTTACACGCAGGGCTTGGGGAATATCTGTCGTTTACTGCTTTAATGTCATTGTAATTATTCATTATTTGTATTGCAGTAGCCCCTAGAGGCCTCGCCAGGTCCAGGGCTGGGTCCCCATGGGGTGGTGTGGGGACGGATGCAGCCCTTGCCCTGTGTGGGCAGTGTGACAGGAATGTCCTGAGGGTGCAGGGGGATGTGTGCTGACCCCCAGGCTGTGCCCAGCCCCTTGGAAAGCGGCTGCTTACTTCAGGCCAAAGCTGAGTTTGTCCTCAGAGCCACCCTAAAGCACAGTGTGTCACCCCCAGGTGCCGGAGCAGGAGGGATGGGGATGTGTGGGACATGCCTGGGTGGCACAAGGTCTGCGGGGCAGAGCCTGGGGCACATTCCCTGGAGCTGTCCTGGGGCTGGAGCTGTCCTGGGGCTGGA
>NW_010289716.1:0-3790 GCF_000700745.2 Antrostomus carolinensis
AGGCTTTGTCAACTTCCTCACCCTGATCTGGCGGCCTGTAATAGACACTTACAACAGTATCTCCCATACCAGCCTACCCCTTATTTTTCACCCACAGACTCAACTCGCTCCTCACCAGCCCCTGGGCAGATCTCAATACACTGCAGTTGCTCTCTCATGTAAAGAGCGACTCCACCACCTCACCTTGCTGGCCTGTCTTTCCTGAGAAGGACAGAGCCATCCATGGCCACATTCCAGTCGTGTGAGCTGTCCCACCATGTCTCTGTAATTGCCACTAGATCATAATCCCCTGACCGCACACGGGTTTCTAACTCCTCCTGCTTGTTCCCCATGCTGCGTGCATTGGTGTACAGGCATTTCAGGGAGCGAGCCGAATACACCAATTTCATCCTACGGGTGTGGGAGGCCTTCTGGTCTTCATCAGTTCTAGTCTTCTGCCCCACTGGCACAAGCCCAGCTATAACCCCTCCCCCCTTCAAATCTAGTTTAAAGCTCTCCAAGTGAGCCCTGCTAATTCCTGCCCCAGCCTCCTTTTGCCCCTGTGAGATAAACTTTCCCCATGTTTGACTGTCTGGACTGGTGTCTTATAAAACCAGCCATTATCAAAGAATCCAAAGTCCTGCCTGTAGCACCAGTCCTGTAGCCAGTCACTTATGGCCTCACTCTTGTGAGTACTGCTTCCAGTTCTGGGGCCCACAACATAAGAAGGACATGGACCTATTGGAGTGAGTCCAGAGGAGGTCCACAAGGATGATCAGAGAGCTTGAGCACCTCTCCTATGAGGACAGGCTGAAACAGTTGGAGCTGTTCAGCATGGAGAAGAGAAGGCTTTGGGGACACCTTATAGCAGCCTTCCAGTAGGTGTCCTTGCTCATGGCAGGGGGCTTGGAACTAAATAATCTTTAAAGTTTCTTCCAACCCATATCATTCTATGTTCTATATCTCTTCTGTGGAAGGGATCCCTGAAGTTTATGTAAGCTTATGTGGGCTTGAGTCAAGTCAAACTTAAGGTATGTTCAGGTTGCTCAGGACTTTGTACTGTCAAATATCTCTGAGGAGATTCCACAGTCAATTTGGACAGCTCTTTCAGGTCATATGTACCTACATTAGGTAACTTGAGATATAATATTTATTAAGACATCAAATGTTGTGTATGACATCCTGTTTTTGTTTATTGACCTTTATTTTATATTCATAGACTTTCTCACCTGCAGGCACTCAAAACTTTCTTGAGACTTACTTGTGAAATTTAGATATGTTTTGTAAAATTTTGTCCCAATATGTAATTTTTCTCTTAGTGTTTCTTTAGAATAATCCATAATTTTATTTTTCAAATAATATCTATTTATTTTTACTTTTTAATTTCCATTCTTTATTTACAAAATAGTCTCTTGCATACATTTGATACCATGGTAGTACACCAATATGTGATGTCCTATCTGTATTGCTGTATTCTTTAGCTCATTTACTGCATGATTAAATGATTACTAAAAACTGTTTTTCACCTTTTTTACTGGGTTTAAAGCCCAGTTCAGATTCCCTGAACTCTCATAGCTGTACAGAAATGTCTAGGGAGAAAGTCTGGACAGGCAAAAAAGGACTCGCAGAGTCTGTTTCTCTTTTAGTTTATTTTAATTTACTTTCTGTGAACCTTTGACTTCTCTACACTTTGCCTTTCGCTGTAACAGATACATTCCTACCCCAACTGCTCAGGGAATGCATACTGAGTTTTCATTTAAGTGAGGTTTAAATGCACTGGGGGACTTTGTGTGGGCTTGTTACACCAGACTGAGTTTTTCCCTATGAATGTGTTTATCTGAATTGCTTTTTTCAGCCCAGGCAAGTCTTTGCATCTCAAGCCCAGTATGTCTTTCACTGGCACAAGGGTGTTGCTCTGATTCATTGCCATAAAGGAGCTGCTGACAGATGACTCCTGATGGAGTACAAATTGAAGACCACTGGGAAATCCCACATTGCTGCAGCCGAGCTGTCTAATCTGAGATGTAATGGATTGCCTTTCTACAGTATTGAGCAGCAGTAAAATTACCAGTGAACCTCACTGCTATGGCACTTCTATTTTGATTAATTTTTGGTTTTGAAAAGTGTCAAGAAAAAGCATAGAACCACCTTATGGCATAGATCCACCTTATGACATAGATCCAACTTCCTTTTACAAATGTTATCCTTTCAAATGATGGCATGTATCATATATGAAGAAAATACACCACTGAATGTCTTGCTCAAGCAACTTTTTAGGCAGATTTTCCCTTAGTTTCCTGTGCAAGTCTAAAGACAGTAACAGCAACAATCTATTTTCCCAGCAAGATTTCTTACTAATCCACTGTTAAAAATAAAAGTATATTCAAACAACTTTTTACACAATTTTCTGACTGTTTAGCATATTCATTCTTCTCAGGTGAAGTACTCACACCAGTATCCACCTAACATTTTTTCCCTTTTGTGTTTCCTCATGTAAGACATCTAAAAGAGAAAAATGGAACACCTCAATATTTTCTAATAATAGAACAAACTATTTTTTAATCTGGTTAAACCTAGTACAGTAGGAGATATTTTAGACTTTATCTTAATTTCTACAATCTTTGAAAAATCTTCAGACACTGATGAAATAAGAAGTAAATACTTAGAAAGAGATCTTCACTATGATATGTATCTGTAAACACAATAACTCTTAAACTAAAAAAGGAGACTTCTTGCAGTATTTTTAAGCATTGACAAAGATTTTGGGGTATTAACTTTTTTTTTTTTTTCATACCTGGGTAATTTCCAGAAATATAACTTCCTTAAAATCGTGATATCTGGATGATACTAAATACTTGTACAGGAATCAGTTGCAAATTGGAAGTTTCAAACTGTATGTTTCTCCAAATAATTTGAAATATGCAATGTCTTTCTTCACATACTTGCTGAGAAATATGCAATCGTAAGTAAAAATCTGGGATGTGTGAAAAGCTTCCATAGGAAACAGTAGATGTGCATAATTGTATTACATAGAAGAAGTGAAGGTTTAACAACCTCTGTCCTGAGTAAGTAAGATGACTTAAATAGTCCTGGTCTTAAATCTATTTCAGTTAATCTCACATTTGATCTATTTATGCTAGTAGCTGTCAGCTAATTTCAATGATATTATAAAATCATTTGTATAGGCATTTTTTAGAGGATGTATGATTATTGAAATTCTCACCACAACCTTCAAAATACTAGAGGAAGTAAAAAAAAAATATTTAAACCATAGGGGTGTGCTGAGTAAAGTATATAGTAGGATTGAAAACTCAGAGAAACCCCCAGGGAAATGGGAAAGGACCCTCTTTATTTATCGTGGGCCCAACTCCAAGGAACAGAAGAAACTGTAAATTGCCAATACCACAATGGATTAAAAAAGTCCCTTTTTGCAAATTTTAAGAACAGGCAGTAGCAGGCTTACAGGTCTCTTAGATTGCTAATAAATCCAGAAAACAAATGACTACACAAATCTTGGTAGACTTTGTTCTCTGCAGTTTGCAAAGGTTTATTTTAGCAATTTATCTCTCTAGCTCAGTTAACTTCTGGAGAAACGAAATTGAAAGACCAGACAAGTTCTGGAATTTCATCTCACGTTGATGTAAGATTACTTTGTAGAAAAAATCATACATTAGTAAAAAAAAAAGAGGTTCTTGAAACACTCTTGAGATCTGAGAGACAATAATAAAATCATATAGAATCATAGAATCATAGAATGGTTTGGATTGGAAGGGACCTTAAAGATCATCTAGTCCAACCCCCCTGCCATCAG
>NW_010289717.1:0-551 GCF_000700745.2 Antrostomus carolinensis
ACAGGATTTGACAGTTCTGCGGCTGTTTCCCTGTCTGTAGGTCTGAGTTTCCTATAATCTCAGTTTTAAGCCAAAGGAATTGCCTTAGGAGCCAAGCTGGGGCTGTCCCCAGCAATTCACATGCCGATTCAAGGAAATCTTTTGGAATCCTCTCCTGGTTTGGCCTGGAGACTGGAAATGAGACCAGGAGAGGTCCCCCTTTGCCCAAGGCATTCCATGGCTGACTGTCCTGGCCATGAACTCCCAGGAAAAGAGGCAAACACACTCATTCCAGTTCCATAGGACATTTTATCCAAATAACATTTATCAATAATACATCTTCTACAGTTACAGGCTCCAATGTGGATTCCTGAATGTTACAGCTCAGCCTTAATCTATTAATCTTAACACCTATTTTCAAACGAGAACAAACAACTTGAACAGAAAGGAAACTTCTTCTTGACCTAACTCTACCAACTTATCTATCTACAGAGAACAGCAAATCTCTTAACAAACAGAAGCTAAACCTAATACAAACTACAACTACCTAACATCGAACTATTCCTATCCTA
>NW_010289718.1:0-4666 GCF_000700745.2 Antrostomus carolinensis
TAATAATAATAATAATAATAAAATATGCAAAGAAGTAATACACAGCACAGTTGGTCAGCATCCACTGACCAAGCCAGGCCCATTCTCAGATAATTATCCTGGAGGAGTAACAGTCCTGAAACTGAAACTACAATCCTGGAAGAGCCAAGAACCCTAGTGAGAGCCAGTGAGTCCTGCATGAGAGAGAGACCCTCAATATACTCAACATGACGTTATATGATACGGAATATTCCACTGACATATTCAAAAGGCAATCTAGCTTATTAACTTTAATATTCCTCGCCGCTCTAGACCTTGCACATGTAGACTAGGAAAACATGAACTCCTTCGACTTCCAGCAGCAATTGAAAACATTGGTATGTTATCAGTGTTCTTGCAACAAATCCCTTTTTTGAAATCAAAACACAGCACTATTCTAGCTAATAAAAAGAAAACTGTGTCCCAGAACTTGAAAAAGTAAAAGTGCCTCAAAGATCTCTGAAAATCTTTTATCATTAACTTTTTATTTCTTTTTCCAAATGATCTAACTGATGTAGGATAAACAAAAGAAAAAAAGCAACGTTTCCATTGTTTTTCAAAATAATACATTTTGAAGATTCTGAGATTTTTAATTGTCAGTGCATAAATTTGTCTTTTTAACCATTTTCTTTAACAATACTTACAGTGTGAAAAGGTAGAACAATATAATCATAGAATGGTTTGGGTTGGAAGGCACCTTAAAGATCATTTAGTTCCAACCCCCCTGCCATGAGCAGGGATGTCTTCCACTAGACCAGGTTGCTCAAAACCTCATCCAACCTCGCCTTGAATGCTTCCAGGGAGGGAAGATCCACAACTTCTTTGAGCAACCTATTCCAATGTCTAACCACCCTCACAGGAAAGAATGTCTTCCTGTAATCTAAATCTCCCCTCTTCCAGTTTAAAGCCGTTACCCCTTGTTCTGTCACTACCTGCCCTTGCAAAAAGTCCATCCCCACCTTTCTTGTAGACCCTCTTCAGGTACTGGAAGGCTGCTATAAGGTCTCCCAGAGCCTTCTCTTCTCCAGGCTAAACAACCCCAACTCTCTCATAATTTCCTCATAGGAGAGGTGTTCCATCCCTCTGATCATCCTCATGGCCCTCCTCTGGACTTGCTCCAGTAGGTCCATCTCCTTCTTATGTTGGGGATCCCAGAACTGGACACAGTACTTCAGGTGGGGTCTCACAAGAGCAGAGTAGAGGGGGAGAATCACCTCCCTCGACCTACTGGCCAAGTTTCTTTTGATGCAGCCCAGGATACGCTTGGCCTTCTGGGCTGCAAGCATGTGTTGCCAGCCCATGTTGAGCTTCTTGTCCACCACTACCACCAAGTCCTTCTCCTCAGGGCTGCTCTGAATCCATTCTCCACCCAGCCTGTATTTGTGCTTGGGTTTGCCCTGACCCCGGTGCAGGACCTTCCATTTGGCCCACCTCTCAAGCCTGTCAAGGTCCCTCCGGATGGCATCCCTTCCCTCCAGCACGTGGACCAAACCACACAGCTTGGTGTCATCGGAAAACTTGCTGAGAGTGCACTCAGTCCCACTGTCCATGAGAGACACCACTCGTCACCAGTCTCCACTTGGACGTTGAGCCATTGACAACAATTGTTTGAGTGCAACCATCCAGCCAATCCCTTATCCACCAGGTAGATGATATCAGTTGCTCTTCCCTTATCCACTAGTGTTGTAAGTCCATCATAGAAGGCCAGGCGTGATTTGCCCTTAGTGAAGCCATGTTGGCTGTCACTATTCACCTCCTTGCTTCCCATGTGCCTTAGCGTAGTTTCCAGGAGTATCTGCTCCATGATCTTGCCAGGCACAGAGGTGAGACTGTGACGGGCCTGTAGTTCCCCAGATTCTCCTTATTTCCCTTTTTAAAAATGGGAGTTATTTTTCCCCTTTTCCAGTATGTGGGAACTTCACTAGACTGCCACAACTTCTCAAATGTGATGTATAGTGGCCTGGGAACTTCATCCACCAGTTCTCTCAAGACCCGCATATGCACTTCATCAGGTCCCATAGAGTTGTGCACCTTCAGGTTCTTCAGATGGTCTCAAATCTTATCTTTGACTGATGCAAAGACTTTTTTTAATACCTCAGCCTTCTCCATATCCTTTGTGGTCAGGTCTCCCTTTTCCTTCTGGAGGGAGCCTATG
This sequence comes from Antrostomus carolinensis, assembly GCF_000700745.2. Taxonomy (NCBI): domain Eukaryota; kingdom Metazoa; phylum Chordata; class Aves; order Caprimulgiformes; family Caprimulgidae; genus Antrostomus; species Antrostomus carolinensis. The sequence goes on from NW_010289718.1 coordinate 2,174, forward strand.
TTTTCCCTAGTCTACCTTTTGTCCCCAATGTACCTTTAAAAGCTTTTCTTGTTGGCCTTGACAGAAACCAGTTTTAATTTAATTAGCAGAATACTTTCCTTATGTTCTGATCCAGATCAATATCTGAAGAAGATTCCAGTGATGCCTGGGAGGAAGTACAGTTTTAAATAATGTGAAAATGTCTATGTGGGTTTATAATGCAGGTGGAAAAAGAGTATACTCAAAGTCTTACAGTTCATTTTTTTTTTTCATGCCTTGTGAAATAAAAAGACTGAGTTTCATATTATGTTTCCAGCTTCAAAATCTTCAGTGAAAGAATCAGTACCTGTAACCTATTTGCATAATTTTAAATTAAATATCATCGAATTTGTCCGTCAGGTTATAAATGATGCCCATTAAAAAAAGAATTAACTAATTATTCTTGTTGTGTTTTAGATCATATTTATAGTATCTTTTGAGTTCTGCAAACAAAGATACGAGTAAGAAAATGTGGGAGTGGCTGTCCAGCATTCTTTGGTTAAAAAAAAAAAAAAAAAAAAAAAAAAGAAAAAAAGATAAAAGAAAAAAAGAAAAAAAGAAAAAAAGAAAAAAAGAAAAAAAGAAAAAAGGAAAAAAAACCCCACAAAACCAAAACAACCAACAAACCAAAAGAAAAAACAAAATCCAAACCAAACCAAAAAACTAGGTGACCAGTGACCTCCAAAAGTCTTTCTGATCTTACATGGTATATGTAAGTTTTAATAGAGCAATATATAAAGCATAATTTTCTGGGAATGTTCTAAGGATTTCTCTATTGTTAGCAAGATCATGACTCATAATTCTAGTGTATGGAAGTCAGGGAAATTTCACTAGCTATAAAAGTGAATGGAATTGTTTTCATTGATCAGATCTTACCTGGAGTGATAAGTGACTTGCTCTGTTTTTGCATAATTCTGGAGCTTCAAAGGACATAAAGTACAACTCATTCTACCGTGCTTAAAGCAAATATAGAAATTGTATGTACATTTATATATTAATTTATGTTTGGGGTTAACTTTTGGAGATTAACTGCCATTTTTAGTACAAATCTACTACATATAAATTACCCACTTTCTGCATGTTTTATTCTGTCACTGCTCAAATCATTAAGGTATGTCAGAATTCCACTATCAGATTAGCAGTTTTCTATAAATATAGCATAGGTGTGGTATGCAATTATAATGCATGTAGAAAATTGTATCTTGTATATGACTGCATAGAAAATATTGCACAGTGGTTCATCCTTCATGTTTCTTTATGCTTTGATATATTTTATTTGTTTACCTTCTCAATTATATCATTCTATTAGTTTGTTTGGTTTTTTTCCCCATCATAGGTATTTTCAGTATGTAAGATGATTCTCTTCAAGACCACAATTTATATCTGATAAAAGGTTATGGAAAACTAATAGAATTTACTTTTTGAAAATCCACCTAGTTACAGTTCTGGGAAACTGCACATTATCTTATGATTGGTGTGGTCCATAAGAAAGCATTCTCTCTTCTTCTGAAAGACTAGATAGGACAGACTTCAAATAAACCAGACTAACCCTCTCGATCATATTGGGTAGGCTATGGTGAGCAAGTTTTGCTCCTTCAAGTGTAGTGTAGTCGCTGAGAACTAGTTTTCCCACTTCATATCATCAGTTTCCGCAGTTCTAATTACAGTAGTGGAAAAAGCAGTGCCATTGCTCTGCAGAGCCAATGTAGACCTGTTAAATACACTTCTGTAAACTGATGTGCAAAGGTGAGTGTTAGCTTTAGATGGGTAACATGCTGTGTTCATATTTGGTCTAGAAGAAGAAATCAGTTGAAAAACAGTCCCTCCCTATAGTGAATGACCAGTTTAGTTGTATGAGAGACATATTTAATAGGAGTCTTATTCTTCAAATTTTTCTGAAAGTTGTTTCGGTTTTGGTTTTGTTTTGTTTTTTTTTCCCAACAGGTCTTTAGTCATGTCCTAGTCTTAGAATGAACAAATGTGCCTAAGCATTTTGTTAGTCTGGTACATACCCTAGAACATAATAAAATTTGCAAACCATAAGCCAAAAATTCCTCAAGCTCTGATTATGAGGCACTGAAAAGACATAGGCAATTCTTCTTGTCATCCATACCACCTAACATCTAGTTTGACTGAAGGGGAAGGTGGTGTGACTGTTATTCTAAGTTAGACATTTGAAGTTCAGTGAGTTGAGTCCAGAAAGTAGAGTGATAAGCTGGAGGAGAGTAGTGCCTGGTCACTGTCCACATCCACTAACTGTTTGGTTTAGGACACAATTTTTATTAAGCTATTCATGGGACATTGAACTTTATCTGTGTGTACACCATCTCTATGTATCATGTTGTATTACTAATTTATTCTACTGCTCTGAACATCCTGAGTGTTCCATAGTACATGTGAGTCCAATCAAGATCTAACCTCTGCCTGTCAAGATTTCAGTGCCTTTGTTGACCTAGCTGGTCTATGCACAATTGA
>NW_010289718.1:4689-5078 GCF_000700745.2 Antrostomus carolinensis
ATTTTTACGGTAACATGAACTATTCTTTAACAAGCCTACCAGAGGATAAAACATAGAAAGCAATGATTTCTAAAGAATGTCATGTTCTATTCACATTCTGGTTTTTAAGTTTCCTTATAATACGACGTATATTAATTTTGTCTGTATGTAGACAGTATTAGTGATGGAAAAGACCCCAAATGTTCTTCTTCTGTTATACCTAGTTTACTTATGAGAATATCTCCTGCTGTATCTGTTATATTATTTTTCAGTGAAAGTTGAAAAGATAGCCAGCCAATGTCTACAGTTTCGCTTTCCTGTTACTAAATAAACCCTCATTTTTTCAGCATTTTAAAGAAGTAAAGTTGATCTCCAGTCCTCTCATTCATCTCACACATTAAATATTTATA
>NW_010289719.1:0-276 GCF_000700745.2 Antrostomus carolinensis
ATAATAATAATAATAATAATAAACATGCTTGATTTATATCCAGGAAAGCAGCAGGACATGGGGTTAGGTGATGCTGGTGACACCAGTGATACCAGAAGTGTGGGACAGGGCAGCTGGTGGTGCTGGAGGGGTGCTGGACATGAGACAACAGCTCAAAAAGATCATTGCTGGTGTGATCCCCAGCCGTGAGCACAGCAGCGTCTCTTTATCACCTCCATTAAGCATTAGGTCCGTCCCTTTGGGGACAGCTGGCCCACGAGCCAGCTGGCAGGGAGG
>NW_010289719.1:315-4806 GCF_000700745.2 Antrostomus carolinensis
GGGAGGAGGATGAGATGGAGAAGGGCTCACCCAGCAGCTCTCACCTCCTCAGCGTTTGGCCGGGGAGCCCTGAGCCTCTGGGCTTTTTCAGTTCCTGTTTAGCAACATTTCCACCCAAACCGCGTGTCACAGGGATGGGGTTTTTTTTTCCCCCTATTTTATTTTCATTTTTTTCCAAGCCCAGTAATAGGAAGAAGCTCTGAGAGTTGATGTCACTCCTGAAGTTCCAATTTATATGTGTTGGGGTGTTAAAAAAATGGGTCACCCAAGGGAGTAACTTGGAATGGAGAGTGGCAGGCCCATGGCTGGGGACGTGCTGCCATCTCTGGAGAAGACAGTGATATGGCAGTGCCTGGCCCCAGGAACACAATCCCACAACTGCCTGGATTGGAAAAGTCCTTTAAGCTCATCGAGTCCCATCATGAACCCAACACTGACAAGTCCCCTATGACTAACCCATGTCCCTCAGCACTGTGTCTACACGACTCTTCAATCCCTCCAGGGATGGGGACTCCACCACTGCCCTGGGCAACCCCTTCCAATGCCTCACAACCCTTTCAGCAAAGAAATTCTTCCTCACATCCAACCTGAAACACCCGACGAGGGATGATTTATCTGCTGGGAGAGCGACCTGGCGTCCAGCCGCAAGCGCAAACCTTGTTGGCTGCAGCCTGAGCTCGGCTCGCCCAGAGGCAGCGGTGGCTGGCTGGAGACTCCAAGTCTGCTCCCAGAGCAGGTAGGACACCAGTAAGGGCAGGACGCCAATTAAAAGTGCTACTGAAGCCAGATGAGTGTGTCAAGGTCACCAGGACATGCGTGGATGGGCCCAGCTGGGGAGCAGGGACAATGCAGGGACACCCTGTGCTTGGTGGCTCCATGATTTCTTTGCTCTTATGACAAACTCATGGATGGATCACACACCATGGTGTGTGTATCATCCCAGGGCTTGGATGGAGTCTGTAGTCATGCACCTTAATAAATTTAATTTAATTTAGTTGCTACTTTCCACTGAACATGGTTGCCCAGGGCTTTAGATATACATATTGCGGGGTAGGGACCTCTCCTGGGATGCTCTCCAGGAGATGATGGCCTGTCCCAGCCTGAACACACAGTGAGCACCCGAGGCTCATCAGACAGTGTCCCAGGTTGGCCAGAGAAGCTGTGGCTGCTCCTCCCTGGAAGTGTTGAAGGCCAGGCTGGATGAGGCTTTGAGCAGCCTGGTCTAGTGGAAGGTGTCCCTGCTGCTGGCAGGGGGGTTGGAACTGGATGATCTTTAAGGTCCCTTCCAACCCAAACCAGTCTATGATTTTATGATCTTGCTGCACACTCCTAGCCTGGCCGTGCCTGCTCCTTCTGCCCTGAGCACCATGAGTCTGTACAGTGGAGGAGATCCCAGGCCAGGGGGGTAAGAAGAAGATTCTGCAGAGCTGTTATCTCACCTGGCCTTCATCCTGCCACGGTGAAACAGATCCGGGGAAAGTCACAGCTCAGGCTGAGTAGTGTTGACTCTGCAGCCCCACGTGAGCCATCTCCAAGTCAATAACACACCAGTAACATGAAACCCACACATGGACCAACCCTCATTCCATTTCTTTCTCCTTAGAAAACCCCAACGAGCAGGGAGCTTTGCAGGTTCCCCCCCAAACACATCCCCAAATACAGCTTTGCCCTTCTTCTCCAGCCAGGAGAACCTGGTCAGTCAAACAGCCAAAATCAACCCAACTAGGTCACCTCCAAAAAGCCTCAAGATTGATTTGCATGAGTTTCTTCCTTCCAAACCAGATTTGATTTGACACCAAGAATAAACACCGCATGAGAACTGGCAGGAACACCTTGCAAGGCTTGGCTAAACAGAGGGAGAGAAGTATTTGCCCTGTCTCCTCCAAGGACTCTGAGCAGACGAGGACTTGGGTAATCATCATTTTTTTGGGGGCCTAAATGGTCACTTGAGGCAGATATTAAATCGAGTTAATAAGTGTGGTTGAGGGGAAATGGATCTTTCATTAACGTGATCGTTGGTTTACGTGCTTGCGCCGTGAGGTGATACATCCCCGGCTCTGTGTCCTCTCAATTACTGCTCTGATTAGGGCTGGGGATCGTTATAAATACCTAATTAAAATAATTACAGCAGGACAGGGAGTAACGCAAATGCAACATTAGAGCTTGGGGGAATCGATTTTGGAGAGAAGAGCAAGTGACAGTGGAGAAATCTCAGCACTGCTTGGGGATACGGGGCTGGGGGAGGGACGATGGGGATGGTGGGTGTCCAAGGAGGGATGATGGGGATGGTGGGTGTCCAACGAGGGATGGGTGTCCCAGGGAAGGTTGATGGGTGTCCCAGGAGGGATGATGGGTGTCCCAGGAAGGATGATAGGTGTCCCAGGGAGGGATGATGGATGTGCTGGTGAGGGACCCCACTACCCTCCATCTCCTCGGAGTGTCCATGAGTTGCTGCTCAAGTTTCTGAGTTTCCATGTCTCCAAAGTCTCCCTCACATCCCCCTTGCCCAGGCTGGGGACACCCCAAACCAGACCTGGATAACTCCCCTCAGTGCAGAAGGGGCTCACACATGGGACAAGGCGATGGAGCAGGGCTCTGGATCACTTTTATTCCATGGGGACACACACATCCCTCTCCTCCCAGCACGTCCCCTCTGCCCTGAAGCCACACACCAAAACCCTCCTGCTGTCCTGGAGCCGGGCGCTCCCCAAACCCCCTGCAAAGTGCTGCTGCCGCTCGGGGACATTCACGGGTACCCGGGAGCCCCCCCAGTTCCTCTCTGGGGTGAAACGCAGCCTGGGGAGGGGGTAGAAACGCTTCACGCCCACCCCTCACTGCGAGCCGGACGCCATCCCAGCCTGTGACAACCCCGGGATGCTCCAGAGCTGGGACACGGGGCTGAAGGCTCCTTCCTCATCCTCATCCTCACCAGCAGCCACCAGCTTCTACCAAAACCCAGGCGCTCAGGGGAAGCCGAGCTGTGGGGTGTCTGTCCTGCACCAGTCCAGGGGACAGAACTGTCTGTCCCCAACTGGGACGGGCCCTTTCAGAGGGGCTTTCCTGGAATTTAACCTCCGGCAAACCCTGCGGATGAACGTGCGGAAGACGGAGGTGCGGAAGATGATGAAGACCCAGGGGTCCACGATGGAGTTGACGGAGAGAAACCTCAAGGCGCTGAGGTCGGCGTTCTCGTTGAAATCAGCAGCAAAGGCCCCCATGTACGCCCGGATCTGTTAGAAAACCAAAGGAAAAGGGAAAAATGAAGGAAGATCTCACTACGGGGGTGAAGCTGAGAGCAAAACCATTCCCATGGGGGCAGAGGAAGAAGTTTTGACCTCAAATTATGTTGAATCAACACGTATTGTGGGTTGCAGATCCTGAAACTGGGAGTTGGGTCACAGGTGGTCATAGAGTTGGGGTTGTTCAGCCTGGAGAAGAGAAGGCTCTAGGGAGACCTTCTAGTGGCCTCCCAGTACCTGAAGGGGCTCCAGGAAGGCTGGGGAAGGACTTTTCATAAGGGCAGTTAATGACAAAACAAGGGGAAATGGGTTTAAACCGAAAGAGGGGAGGTTTAGATGAGATATTAGGAAGAAGTTCTTCACTGTGAGGGTGGTGAGACAGTGTCCCAGGTTGGCCAGAGAAGCTGTGGCTGCTCCTCCCTGGAAGTGTTGAAGGCCAGGCTGGATGAGGCTTTGAGCAACCTGGTCTAGTGGAAGGTGTCCCTGCTGCTGGCAGGGGGGTTGGAACTGGATGAGCTTTAAGGTCCCTTCCAATCCAAACCATTCTATGATTCTATGGCACAGGGACACCATGTCCCCATCAGGGCCAAGAGGTCAGAGCTGAAGAGGTGGCCCAAGTGACCAGGGTTGTTCCATGGATAAAGGGATCATCCAACCTCCGCAGGCTGCAGCGGTGGGTGCCCACCCTGCGATGGGTGTCAGACCAGATGTCCCTTGTGTGACTCAGCTGGACCACAGCTGGACAGTGGCCCCTTGCTGGATTGTGGTCCTCCCTCCCCCTCCAGGTCTGAAGCCCTCTTTGTTTGAGGACCACAGGTCTTTCATTTGGGTTATCACAAAACCAGTATGAGCCCAGTTGTGCCAGTAGCTGGCGTGTCATGATATGGCTCCAGGGTGTGACAGAGGGGACAGGGAGCAGAGGTGCCAGTTGTCACTTAGGGTAGTGGCAGGACCCCCACCCTGATTTTGGGACAGCCACTGCTGTGACCACCAGCTCTGCTCCAAGTGGGTGACAGCAAGGCAGTGCTGCAGGACAAGGGACATGGAACATTGAGGGGGGGGAGGGCACAAGGGCTCTGTCATGCTGGGGGTGTCCCACTCCCCTCACCTCAGCAGTGGGACCCCCACCCCTAGGGAGGGAGGGGGAGGATTTCAGGGGGTATTTCTGTCAAACTGGGAAATCCAGTGGGGTCTGGATGGAGTTGGATCTACCCAGCACCTCTGGGATGGGGGCGGGTGGGGATGGGGAGGG
>NW_010289720.1:0-3784 GCF_000700745.2 Antrostomus carolinensis
TAAGTGTTTGTGAAATGCCAAGGTGCTGAGAGCAGCTCCCCAGAGCAGCAGCCGGATTTCGGTCCGGGAGTTGTTCAAAGTGAGCGGAAGCGTTCACCGAAAACAAAAAAAAAAAAGAGGAGAGGGGAAAAAAAAAAGAAAAGAGGAGGGGGGACTGAGAGCAGCTCCCCAGAGCAGCAGCCGGATTTCGGTCCGGGAGTTGTTCAAAGTGAGCGGAAGCGTTCACCGAAAACAAAAAAAAAAAAGAGGAGAGGGGGGAAAAAAAAGAAAAGAGGAGGGGGGAAAAAAAAGAAAAGAGGAGAGGGGAAAAAAAGAAAAGGGGGGGAAGAAAAGGGGAGGGGGAGGAGAAAAAAAAAGGGGAGAGGGGGGAAAGAAAAAGAAAAGGGGAGAGCAGGGAAAGAAAAGAGGAGCGGGAAGAAAAGAGGAGAGGGGAAAAAAGAAAAGAGGAGAAGAGAAAAAAAAGAAAAGGGGTGAGAGGGAAGAAAAAAAATGATATGGGGAAAAAAGAAAAGTGTGGGGGGGATAACATTGTAAAAAACAAATAAAACAACACACAAAACCTACCAAGACTCCAGAGCAAAATCCTTCCCCAAAGGAGTAGGTGCACCTAAATCACCTTTGGAATGAGTAAACTACAAGAACAAAAGCCTCCCATCCCCACTCAGCTGCAATCTCCCAGCTGTTTCTGGTTTCCCCCAGCTGTTTATGGTTTCCACCTGGCACCATGTTCTCCTCACCCTGATAACATACACGTGGCTTTCACTCATCAGCACAAGGGAATAGTCCCATGCACAGGCACTGTTGGCATGCTTACAGGTAGCCAAAGTCCTCATGCAACACTGCTGTCATGGTTGTGATTTCTATAATGAGCCACTTCCACTCGTAAAGTCTGGTTGTTCTCCAAGAATCTCAGTTTTCACTGATTTCGCTTTCTGTCTCTTGTAATTCCAGAGAAAAGCTAGACAACAAATCTTTCAACAGTATCCAAGAGATGAAAAGAACCCCCCTTCAGGTAGTATATAGGAGAGGGAATCTTATTTTTGAGGTTCTATTCCTGATTTTTGAGAGGATTGAATTGCCAGTCCTGAAAGACTTACAAACCTGCTTAATTATGTTCCCGAGTCTCCTTGCAGGCTTCACCTTGCAGGCTTCACCAAGATTCCTCCTGAAAATCAAAATCAGATCTAGAGCAAACACATAGCCACTTGCAGGTCTGAGCCAGTTATCCAAACAGAGCAACAGGTCCTTTACGCTAGAAAGTTTCCGTGACTCCAGGCCCTCTCCAAGAAACCCACAGAGGAAAAGTATAAACTAATGAAAGAGCAGCTGCTTGCTGAAATTTCCACTCAGTTCCAAGAAATGAGACTTGGCAGGTCCTTGCTTTTTATAACACTCCGTGACTCATTTGCAGAGGCAGGTGAAGTCAGAGCCATCACTGCCGGAGTCGTGCCCTTGATGGCTTCTCCAGGAAGGACGCGGATTTGCCCAAACACTTTTTCAAAATGAAGAAAGGAAGATAGTGCTCAGATACTGTTTGCAGCAGTTCGGTTGCTGAATCTCTTCTCAAGTGGTGCTAGTCCATCCTTGAGCCTGGTGTTTTCCAGCAAATCTTCCCGAGAATGAGGTCCGAGCTCTGCAAATTGTGTTATTTAGCCAGGCTCCCGAGCAGGTTTGGAGCTGAAGGCAACGGGTAGCACGTTCAGAGCTGAAGACAATGGGCAGCAGGCAGGGATGAGGCTCGCTGCCAGCTCCTGTGAACCAGGCAGAAGTCAGTAACCTGAGCTTGGAGATCAGGCAGGGAGAGGTGGGGCCTCACTCTACCATTGCTTAGGAGTTCACCTTAACCCTGCTTCAAAAAAAAAACCCCAAACCCCAAACCAACCACAAACAAACAAACAAGAGAAAAAGAAAAGTGGTTCAGGCAAATTCCCCTTTCTGGCTCTGAGCTGGCAAAGCCCCTTGTCATGCTGTGTCTTCTTCTAATGGTTCTATCTCTACTTTTTCTGGTCCAGAGGGTCCTCCACAAAACAGGAAAGCTAAAAAAAAAAATAAAATTGTGAAATAATGTGAGGAGGGGAGTGTCGAGGCCACTTTTATGTACCCAAACAAGCAATGAACTGCGCAGATACCACACACTTATCTTGTGATAACAGGAAGTTTGTTTCCAACAAACCTTCAAGAATCAGATTATGGAGAGGTCACCAAGGTGGTTGGGGTGAGTGTCCACTTACTGACATCTAAACTGACATTTCCAAACTATTTGTGGCAGTCGCCATGCACACACTCCCTACGTAAATAATAATGGTAATTTATATCTGAAAGTGCTTTTACCCCGTGAGAGGCTGTTAGAGAGAAGGTTGGGGACTGCTGCAGTCCTTGGCAGGGATAAACAGTGCCTCTCTCCCTCTTCTTTCCTGGATAGCAGCCCAAGACCACCCCCTGCTCCAATTTCTTTTAACAAAAGACAGAAGACCACTGTGGACTGATATTTTTGTTTTGTTTTTTTATTTGGGATGAAAAGATTTTAAAGGAACAGAGATAATAAAAAGAGAAATCTAGAAAGTGGGAACGTGAGGATGTAAAAAAAGGGACACCAGAAGGATAAATGGGAGAGAGAAAGATTTGGAGAAGAATAAAATCTATTTCTGTGCTTTCTCAACTTTTCTTCAGGATGTATAAAGTAGGTATGGACATTTATAAAATTATTTCTTATGATTATGAAGCTAATATCACTACAGATAGGAAACTAGAACATTATCACCCAGGGGCTGAAGAAGACATTTCACCAATTGTTTTTTCTGTTTGGGGGAAAAGACAAAATAACACCAAAGAAATTCCTTCTGTTGTAGAATAGCCTAAAGATACTTTCCATGCTGGGAACCTGCAGAATGACTTACACAACTGTCTGGCAGACCCAGCAGACGCTTGTTTGCTGACAACCCCCCCTTCTTTCCTGCGTGGAATTCGGCCAAACGCCGTGGCCCCAGCCAGTCGCAATCTCCTTCACAGGTGTGCAGGTGATGGAAGGAACGGCACAGGGAACAAACCCGCAGATTCACGGGGAGCACCCTTCTTCAGGCTGTCTTGGAAAGAGATGGGCAAGCGTTCAGCTTGAGCAGGATGGGCTGCAGCAAGCCGGGGGATTTCAGATTAACTGCCTGATACTGGAATTTCCACTCGCATTGAAAACAGACACTACCGTATCCATAGAGTTTTGGGGAGAAAAATATACAAAGCAAGCCTGATTTTTCTCTTGATTTTAAGGCACGTGCAGCTACAGGGAGAAACAGCAGAATTGTTCTTGATATAGAATCATAAAAATGTGAGGTTAATCCAGAGGACTCCACAACAAATGAGAGAAACAAAAGAGACCGGCTATCAGTCCATGCTCCTCCACTCTTTATGCTACTGAAAAAGCATGAAAAAGGAGAAAAAAAAAAAAAAAAGAAATCCCAAATGGGGAAACTATTTGCTACTTCAGTAAAAATATAGAAAAGTTTTGCATAAAAGCTAAAGATGGTCCTATCTAGAAGAAAAGTCAGGCCAGAGGATCTGAAGTGTAAGCATAGAGATCCTTCTTGTCACAATGTCATTTGTAGTCTGACTGGGAATTTCTTTGGGGCGCGTCTGTTTTTCAAATACTCTGCTTAAATGTGTTGCCCTTCATGCCATAAAAGATGGTTTGGGGTTTTTTTCCAGAGTATTTTCATTTGAAACTAAATGAATGTAGTAGTTCTAAATTCAGATTTAATGCTTGTATTGGGTTTGCAGGGCAAGGTTTTGG
>NW_010289721.1:0-3366 GCF_000700745.2 Antrostomus carolinensis
CTCTAGCCAGGGTCAACCCACCACACCCTGGTCCTCTGCTTCCTGAAGAGATGGCAACTCTGGGAGTGATTTGGTGCTGAGAAGAACAGAAAAATATAATAGGCCCCAGACTGGAATTAAGATGCTTCTCATAGCAAAAGAAAGGAAAAAAAAAATAGCAGTTTTTAACAGAAATAATTTTGGGACATTTAAGTTGCTCAGTAGTTGTAGTCAAAATTGACTTGAAATTGTTGGCAGGTAAATTGCATTTCAGGTTACATAAATGCACAGTATTTTGCTGTATAAAAAAGGTGAAAATTATTAAATAGAGTCTGCAATGGCAGTGTTCACATTCTCAGAGTCTTGCATGGTGGTGAGCTCAACAGAGGGATGAAGGTCAAGATTTGCAATCAGGAAAACCTAAGTCACTCTTTCTTTTTACCATAAAAGCCAAGTTTCTAAAAATATGCTCAACATTTAACAAGCCAGACCCCATATGCTAAAACCTGAAGAGAAACACTGGGTTTCAGAGTGGTGATTTGATGTATGTGAGCAAAGAAGAAGGGTTTCCTCCCTGGACATCCCTTTCCATGGGACCCTCCATCAGTCTGTAATGGTGGAGCTGAGCAAGGCACAGAGCTCTGCATATAACTCGGACTTCTGCCTATGTCATCTCTGCAATTTAGGGAGGGGAGAGGGTGTTGGGTGTTTCCATACCTCTCAATGGAGGTCCTTAGGTTGCAGAAAATCCTGGAGAACTTCCAAAGAGCCGATGAGGTGCCTGCACCCTTCACATGGCTTTGCTCTCCAGCAGCAAGGGAGCACAGTTTGCTCCTGGAGTGTGACGGTGCTGGGGCCTTTGCTCTGTCGTTATCTATTTTTCATTTTTTCATTATGCTGGTTTTCCCACTGAAGTCCCATTTTTCCAGCTCCTTGAAATCCTCACAACACCTACATCTCCAAAACATGGAGAATGGCGGGAAAGGTAGAGTCTTCCTGTTTACAAGCAAAGCCCTTCCTGGCCAACTCCTGTTCCACCTCCTGGTCAACGCAATTAACATTTGTAATTGTTTTTCCAGACAGAAATGTAAAGAAAACATTTTTCCTACTGCTGAAGACATGAAAGGCAGGATACAGAATATGAAAAAATGTTTGGAACTGCTCCTCCGCTTCAGACATAAATTGTCTGTCTCTACATATATCACTATGTATGGGGTCAGGTTGTACCACTGGTTCCAGGCTTTTCCCCTGCTCCAATTCATGGTGCAAAAACAAATAAATTAGCAGCTGCCCCTTCTTCTAACAACAGAGCTGGAAAAATGGAGATGGTAATGCAGCCTGTTCTGGCAGCCCCATCGGACAATAGACCTGGCAAAACAGCTCCCACTTTCCATTCTGAGCCTAGGAAAAAAGATCCTCCTGCAGAAATTTTGTGGGTATTTACTTTACCTTGGCCCTCTCTGAGTAACCACAGGAGTCACCATGAGCTTGTCATCTAGTTCTTTGCTCTTGCAAAATACCTGAGATACTGGAGAGAGATGAACAAGCCTAAATCTGGCTGAGGTGGAGAACATGCAGACCCTGTGCAAGATCCTCCCGCAGAGCTTTGCCAAACCATCCCATCCCTGACCTCCTGCCCCCAGACTATCATCTCTTTCCATGCTTTTCAGATCCCGCTGATACTCTGGTCCTCATGGACCTCCCTCAACCTGGCACTCTGCTAAGTTGCCCAGTGACTTCAGAGCCCAGAGAGGACTCAGGCTGACACAAGGGCTTGGGCTGACACAACACAATGTGTCTCTCTCCCCTCCTGTCCCATGGTGAAGAGCTGGGGTATGGACACAGTCCACCAGTACCCTGCCACCCTTTCGTACCTGCTGGTATCTGTGTAAAGGCACAACATGCCATCACAGGGTCCTGCAGCTGCCTGCTCCTGCCCAGCTCCAGTACGTGTCATGTTGCTTTGGCTTCTGCCCACTCTGAGAACCAGCTAGAACTTCATGGTCTTAGCTTTACCTCTCTGCTGTCTTTCTGCACATCAGCTGCTCAAGCACTCAAGCCCTTTGGCTGGTGGTAAGGGACTAGGCAGACACTTTTGACTGGGTCTTGGGACACTTTGTTCCTTTCACAGGCTGCAGCTTTTGGCTGTCACTGGGACAAAGCTTGTGAAAGGGATAATGAACAGGCACAGAAGTAAATTTGTCAGCAGCTTCCTGAATTTCCAGAGGTCCCAAACACCAGCAGCCTCTCCTGATACTGGCTCCGGTGTCTGGACCACTTGGTGACAGTGGCCTTCAATGTCAGCAAGAGGTTCTCCATGCTCATCCCTGGGCTGCATCCAGGACTACCTGAAGCCAAACCAACTCCCAAACATGGGGTCCAGTGGTGCAGAAGATGTACTTGCAGACACAATTTTTTTATACAAGGAGAACCTCCTTGGGAGGGCAGCTGCTCACAGATACACTAGAGGTCTGGGGCTGGACTTCTTCCTTCTAGCACTTGTGTTTGAAAATCTGCCTCAGAATCCTTCTGGGTTTTGTTATCACGAACTATAAGCAGAGTTAACAGATGAAAGCGTTAAGTGTTGGTGATGTAATGGGCTGGAGCAAGTGTAAGTTATTCTCTAACAGCAAGACCCTGACACACACATGGAGCCTTTATCTCTGAGGTTCACTGCAGTGTAGCTTATCATCTAAAATGTTTCCAAGTGAAACCAACTTCCAATGTGAAAGGTAGCTTGATACCTTTATTTGCAGCTCTTCTCTGGCTATTCTTTGAAGGAACCCATCCACATAGTCCTCATTTATCTATAGAGGATGGAGCAGAATCAGAATTGCATTCAGCCTCTGGGAAGATCTGCCTTGGGGTATTTTCCTTCCAATGCAATCACTGAATTATTTCCAAGAATTTTGCAACTGGCTCAGCTACATGTTTTCATTTGTTAACTAGCTCTCTGCTGATCAAACACTACATTATGGCTCACAGGACTTTTTATTTATTTTTTAAATAAATTGAATACTGATGAAGGAATAGAAATAGTTTCAACACCAACACACCCTCCCACACACACATACCACAAGAGCCAAGCTTGCAGCTTTTCTGCAGGATAGACAGAACTGGATATTAGCTGCCCAAGGATGATGAGTTGAGGGTTGGTCAGGATTGGGCCATTCCTTCCCAAGAAAGGAAAGGAACAGAGCTGAGCAGAGATCCAGAGGAGGTGGGCTGGCCGTTTCTATTGCCACCCCTGGGATGGAAGAGAGAAGAAATAGCTGCTGCTGGAGGGAAGCATTGCTGTGCTCTATGCACATACCCCCGTGCTGCTGTTGGGAGCAGCAGCAGCTGATTTGGATTTCCAGGGCCCAGCTGTAGGCAGACCAGAAACCA
>NW_010289721.1:3400-13890 GCF_000700745.2 Antrostomus carolinensis
CTCTGTCTCCTCTCCCGTGCCTCTGGCTTGACTTGCAAACGCTCCCAGGTGACACCAATGCTGAGCCGAACAATCCTCTGGTTTACCTGCCCCATGTACAGTGCATTTTCAGGCAATCTCCTGTTAGAGGAACACATACTGTTTTCTCCCTCACCCAATTCTCAGGCTTTAGCAATGACTTCTATGAAGTTGACTGGGCAAACCTGGCTGCAGACAAGAAAGCAGGATCAGGCCCAAGCAATAAGCTGCACGAGTGGATTTACTTACAGCTCTACGGACTTGTGGTCCAGGCTTTGGGTTTCAGAGCCTTGGACTCTGTGTATGCCAAGCCCAGCCTGACCCATTTTTATATTGTTTGGATCAAGGTGAAAGAAAATCGCTATCTTCCAAAATTCCACTTCCTGCTGCCGACATACCACTCTGTGATGGATACATCTCTCTCTGCTGGGACATCTGCTTGTGCTAGATCTCACCCATGTTGTAACTGACACAATTTGGGTTTCAGACAGGAGAGATTCAGGGAGTGGGATGCCAAAGCCATGTTTTGGGGTTATTTCTTGAAGCAAATCTCAGTCTGACTCAGCTGGAGCCCTGGAGCAGCCCTGCACAGGGTGAGCCAGGGGGGAAAGAGGAGGGAGAGGAGGGGAATAGGCATCCCAATAGACATTCACTCATAGTTATATAGTCCCTATAATTGATTACACGTTGTGCAATGAGTTTTATCTTCTTTTCCTTCTGCTCTAAGAGACTTCAGAGAAGGTCTTCCTGAGAAAGGACTCATTGTGGTCTTAGGGGAATAGGTAGCAGACAACATGGCAAAGGTGGTCATGAAAGTGAGGGAAGAAAGAGAAAACTGGAGAATAAGCCAGACAATCCACTGCCTGGCTCCTGCACTAAACCTTCTGCCCATCCATCTTTCCCTGCCCCCCAATTTCTGGGCATTTAATTTTGTTCATTATATTAATTTCAACACTACGGATCTTTGTGCTTCATGCTGGCCACCCTGGAAGGGCTGGGAGAGGGCTCCAGAAACACTGCACCTTCTCTGCCTCCCTGAAACATCTGTCTTCACTAGACAATGTTCCTGAGGATAATGGAGCTTTACTGAATCAGCGATCTTTACTGCATGCAAGTCTTTAACAAGACTCAGTTGTCATTCCCAAGCAATCCTGCCAGGCTGCCTGGCATGACCATGGCAGCCCATGGCTTTTTGCTGAATTGTCACCATGGTCCAGCCTTTGGCTGCACACCTTTAATGAAAGGCTCAGAAGATTATAGCTTGTTTTTTTGAGTCTCACATAACTTCTGGTTAAAATATTCTGCTCTATGTTCTGTTCACAAGCATCATCAGAAATGAGCTTAGTAGAGGCACCTTAATCAAAGTAAAAGGTTTTTTTAGTTTACTGTCTTCAGTGAAGAATTTTACAAAAGGGCTACAACACGGATCACCAAGCAAATTCTCTGCTAAGACTTTCCTTCACACTTCAGGACCTGAAAAGCCATAAAGTAACATAGGATACAATGCAGAAGCCTGCTGATTCACTTCTGACCTTCTCTCAGGAGTGTACAAAAGGAAACGGAAGGAAAAACCAAACCTGCACAAGAGAAGCTCTAAGCAGCGATGCACTCCAAGAACTCCTGAAGAATTTCAGGCTGAGTCCAAAGAGCCATGTCTACTCCTTAGAGGATCATATCCAAAATTATGCAACTCATAAGGAAAACACCTCATTTATGGAGGCAGATTAAGGACTGATTCCCCTAAATTGCTCGTGATATGAAGAGCAGAGTGTACTGAGTTCCGTAGATCACAGAGTTAAGCAACAGGCTGTTAAGGTGTCATCAGAATATCTACACAAACAGAACATTTCATATTTGCAATAAAAACAGTTTTAAAATCTATTTTTTTGGCTGGCAATTAATCTCTTGGGAAAAATAACTAACTTTTAAAATATTTGCTTTGGTTCTCATGAAACAGAGGGAGTGTTAGCCCTGGCTTGAGATATTCATGATTATGTTCAGGCTCTCCAGCCCATCTTCTTTGTGCTGCAACGTGGGTCAACAGAAGCGAGGTGCACTGGCCAGGAGACAGGGGAGATCTGCACAGCCCTGCCAGGTTCCTGCCAGCAATCACTGCAGAAGCTCTGCAGGACTGGACTGGATGTCCCCTTGAAAAGGGAGAGATTTTCTTGTTGTATTGTACAGGGGTTATACAGGGTCCACAGGGAACAAGAAAAAAAACAAAAAACACTTCACCTGCAAGCAAAAGAAACTTCTACATTTGAAATATAGAGAGTCTCCACTATCTCAATATGAACCCACAAATCTTTGGTATTTGTATATTTTTTAAATACAATGATGTCACATGATTGCCAACTAAATAAAGAAATCACTCAGGCTGGCTTGATAAGAGCATTGTTGCTGAAGAAACTCCAATTCTCGATTACTTGGGAAAATACTGGATGTATAGCATGCTATCTGTATATGCTAATGCTACAGCTAAATGCTACCATATGTAATTGATCTCTTGGGAAAATTAATGCCCATAGATTATTGCAGGCATAAAATTAAAGACTATTTATTTTTTGTAAGAAGATTCTTGGTATCTGTAAATTTTAAGTTCCAAAATGCAGATAAATATACAGATAGAAAACTCCTCCCAGTGACAGGAAAACAGGCTGGCAAACTGGTTTTACAGACTGGCATTCTGCTATGATCACTGGTGATGTCATTTTCCAGCAGGTTGGCCTCTGGCAGCCAGCAGCACTGAAATGCCAAAAGTTATTAAAAATCTGATTCCCTCCAATGTCCCAGATTACACTTGCTGGGACATGTTTCTTGCCATGTGAATGTCTCAGTAAATTGACCTAAAGCCAGAAGTGTATGAGATTTGCTGGCTGCCTCAATTTCAAAAATTGGTTATAGTGCTTAACGTTTTATATTAGCTAAAGCATTCAAGTTTTTAAATGCCTAAAGACTGCTATAACACCCAAGAATTAAGCAGGAAGGGGTTTGGGTTTATTTAGGCATCAGGTTGTTGGCTTAAATAATTCTTAGGTGAGTTGCTTCAGTGTCACATCCTCTATATCTGATTGATGCTTAACACACTGGGTCCCAGTTCTGGCCAGGATCTCCTGAACGTTTTAACACACGTAACAGTGTGTTTGCAGCACTGAATCTTGATTTACTAATACAAACTGCTGCACTTGTTTACATGATGCCCCGGAAAAGTGAAAAGCTTTCTCTCTTTTACTGTGCCATAGTCTCTTTGTGTCTTCTCATGAAATTCCCTCATCCATTCTTCCAACCACAGGGAATACCTTAAATAGCATCACCACCTACAATAAAACAAGCTGGATGTCAGGGCTGGGGAACAAGTGTTCAAAAGCCTCCCCTGTGCTGCAGTCTTTCAGGCCATAGCATCAGAGAGAATATAATTGATGTTTGTATGGGGACAAGTCACAGGCACATCCTTTTAAATGGTTTTGAAGCCTCAGTGATTAGTAACAGATTATAGAATATCTCTCCGGGGAGCCTGTGCTGCATATCTCTGTCAAGCACAAATGGGCTTGAATTGCGCGCAGACGGGAGGCATTAATTAGTGATTTACACCCTGTTTCTCCTGGGGACATCCTGATTGCCACATGCCTGGGAATCAGAACAAAAGGATGGGGAGAAAACCTGGCTTGCTGGAGCCTGGCCACAGCTCTGTTAGGACCTCGGTGTAACAGAGCCTTCTGCTGCTGGTGAAAGCCACCTTCGGCGCTACACTGGGAGGTGTGGGCAGGAATTGCAACCAACCCTGCCCCTCTTCAGGGGGTGTCCTCTCTTGGCAAAAACTGTTAAGCCAACTTGCCACCTGCCCTTTTGTTTCTGGATGCCTCTGAAAACAGCTGAACTGTCCTTAGCAAACCCTGAAGACAGTAAGGGAACACTGGTATCTCTAATAATTTTGCTGCTCTGGGTAACACACCCATAGGATGGAACTGAGGCTTATGCAAGCTATTGTAGAGCATTAAGTGGTTTCCCAAAAATAGCTGTAATTAAAGGCTTAACCAGTGGCTTTCTCAGGCATTCTCCACCAGTCAGACACGAAATCAGAGAATCATTTAGGTTGGAAAATACCTTTAAGATCACGAAGTCCAACATTTGGGTGTATAGTATTTTATTGCTGCCTGAAACATGCAATAAAAGTTCTCTGACAAGCACTGCTCCTCACTGGTGCAGGAGGTGAGAGGTGGCAAGGGTTTCCAAGGTCATTTCAGGCGGCAGGAGGAACAAGGTGTGGACGCTTCACAACCTCCCCTCCCTCTGCAGCAGTCATGGACTACGGATGTTCTTTTTTTAAATATAATTTTCCGGGTGAAGAAGAAAGATAGTCTTGGCAAGAAACTCCGGTTGAGACTACACTGTAGACTGTCTCATGTGATATCCATCACCAGGATGCACACAGGGAAGAGCCTGCAACACAGTGCTCCTTCCTCAGTTTTACATTTTACTTGCTTTTGTTACCTTAGGAATGCCAGCAGTATTTTGTTATTTCTTTTTTTACTTAACTGAGCAGCCCTCACTGTGTAATTTTTCTCTTGCTGTTAATGGTAGACCATGGTCATATCACAACTTCTGCCTCTCTCTTAAACGCTGTGTAAGCAGCTCACCAGCTACAATGGGAGTCTTGGTGGAGGAAGATCAGGGTGAACCCTGATTAGGATTTCTCACAGCCTGCTCTGAAGCACAATGACACTATCACTTCAGGATGCTTTCCTCAAATTTTGATGTATAGAAGATGATCCATTCCATCTTCCACTCCTTCTTGCCTCATTCTTTGCCCTTGTTTCTCTCTACAAACCAGCCACGTGTAACACCACTGATTTACAATGTAATAAATGCACTTAGTACTTTCAGTTTATCACCTCTATACTCACTGAATGGAGGATAAACCCAGCTTGCTTCAAGTAGGGCTGCTTCAGAAGGGTGGTTCACTCCCCCTCCATGCAGCAGCCTGATGAGATTCACCAACACTGAGTCTATGCAGAGAAAAAAAGTTCCCAAAAGTTCTCGAAATGCTTTTCCCTCTCGAGACTTGATCTTTTCCTGGCTCATAGCTCTTCCTCACCCTCACAGTCACAAACGATTTCTCTCTGAGCTCCACAAACATTTATTCAAGCAGCCAGCTTTAGACATCCATGTTTCAAATTATATCTTTCATAATTTACTTTTTCTCCTCATTTTCTCATCCCTGCTCAGTATTGAGCCTGCTTGTGCAAGCATTCAGTGTGTGTCTTCTGGTGGCTGGAGGATGTAAGAAACTGTACAGGTCTCCAAATTAGTCTTCGCTCCTGCAGCTGTTCACCTTTACTGGAGGACAGAGTGTTTGCCAGAGGGTATCAAGAAGGGTACTGACCAACATCTGACTGGAAGTGATGCTGAACGGCTGTCCTGGTTTAACCGCAGCTGGCAACTAAGCACCACACAGCCACTCACTCACTCTCCCCTGGCTGGGTCAGGGAGAGAACTGGAAGGGTAACAGTGAGAAAACTTGTGTGTTGAGATAAAGACAGTTTAATAGGTAAAGAAAAGCTGCACACACAAGCGAAGCAAAACAAGGAATTAATTGTCTGCTTCCCATGGGCAGGCAGGTGCTCAGTCACTTCCAGGGAAGCAGGACTCCATCACATATAACAGTTACTTGGGAAGACAAATGCCATCACTCCAAATGTTCCCCCTCCTTTCTTATTGCTCCAGTTTTATATGCTGAGCACAACGTCATATGGTGTGGGATATCCCTTTGGTCATTTGGGGTCAGCTGTCCCAGCTGTGTCCCCTCCCAACATCTTGTGCATCCCCAGCCTCCTCGCTGGTGTGAGAAGCAGAAAGGTCCTTGACCTTGTGTAAGCACTGCTCAGCAGTAACTAAAACATCCCTGTGTTATCAACAGTGTTTTCAGCACAAATCCAAAACAGCCCCATACCAGCTACTATGGAGAAAATTAACTCTACACCAGCCACAATGAGCACAACAGCAAATTGCCCAAGTTAGGAAGTAGATTCTCCAGCCCAATGTTTGTGCCTTTTCAAAGAGAAAAATGGTAGGAGCTGGATAAATTAAGAAAGGTGGGAAGCCCTGATGAGAAAACTCTGCTTTCAAAGCCTTATAGCTACATCAGGGGTCCTCTGGAATCATTACTGGACTCCTGTCTCCTCTAGAGGTGAGAGCAAGCACAATTCCTCCAGCAGATGCAAGCAGTTATGGGTGAACCCAGTGCAGAAAAGAGGCAGGCACATCTGACCAAGCCATGTGCTCTGCTGGGCTTCAGGCCCATGCCCTTGTCCAGCAACCACATTCAATCCAAACACAGTTTAGGGAGCACAAAGTCTTCATGGGAAGAAGAAGAAATAGTGGGAGAATGGATCCAGCAGAAAGCCAGGGCGAATGTTGATTTCTAAATGACGAAGATGTGTTGCTGTTCTGGTTACACCTATGCTGTCTGCACTTAGGCAGGAGTGGGAGACAGAACTGGTGTGCCCTTAGGCAAGGATGGGAGACAGAGCTGGCGATGTCACTGTGCTGTCCTGGCATTCCTACTGGGAGAGGTAAGAACAACCAAATGAACTCAAATGCTGCCCTATCCAGCTCCTAAAGGACTGTGAATATGTTTTTATGGCTGATACCACTGCAAACATACTAATGCACTTGAACTCGTGCTACTGCGTGAGCCTGCTTCTGTGTTCAGTAGTGGGAAGTGATCCTATCTGACATGTTTATTGTTGGCATAGTGGAGGTGACACATTACTGGCCCAAGCCATAGTAGATCACTTCTTGCTCTCCCAACAAGCATGTTATGCCATCCTCAACAATCAGTCTGTAGTACCACATCCAGCCACGCTCATCCCACGAAAGGGAACTTATCCTCTTGAATTCAAACTAAAATGGTACCAAACGAGGAAGGAGTGTATTATTATAATTATTAAATTTTTTTAGAAGAAGAATAACACTGTTCTTCCAAAGGAAAGGTTGGAGGAGACAAGTCTGGTATCTCTTAGCATTATTCCTGCCCTACTCCCTACTGGCTGTTTTCAAGGCAGTACCTTACAAATCAGCCCTTAGTTTTCCCTCAAGGGTACAAATTTACCAAGCATATTGTTGTACAAAATTATGCTGTTCCCTAAAAGTAAGTGGATAGGTTGACACTTGCCCTCTCCAAACGCTTTGTTCAGGACAACCTCATTGGTCAAATACAAGTTCCTCTCTCCTGCCAGTGCCAGGGTTTGAATCACACATCCCACATCTCATCTGTCTCTGTGTGCCTCTGTCATCCCGTAAAGTCCTGTGCAGGGGCAAGGAGCTCTGGGCACTGCTTTCACACTGTACACAACTGCTTGCCCTGAAGCAGGAGCTGGTGGCCGGGCCAAGAGTGGCTCATGTCAGCATGGCTTGACCCACCAGGCAGATGGAGGTGTCATCTGGATCCATCCTGCTCCAAAACATATATTTTTTTGCTACTCCCCTTCACAAATTCCTTTTCAGCCCCAGTTTCCAAAGTAAGGCAAACAGACCTTGCCCTGGGATATCTTCCAGTGCAAAGACAAGACATGTTGCTTTTCTTTAACTGGTTTGTTTAAGATATAGAAGCCAGTTCCACAGTGAGATTGGGCCAAGAGAGACCTGTGCCAAGTTCCCTTCCCCTAATAAATCATGGGCTGACTTGAAAGACTGTTTGTGAAGTACTGCTGCAAAAAAACATTAGCGCAGGGACACACTTCTCTCTCCCATCATCTTCACCCAGCAGCACCCCTGAGCCTTGAGGGAGCAGCCATTCCATGAACCTGCAGATGCTCATTGAGGATTCCCTGTTGCATCCAGGCAGGGACAATGATAGCACCCACTCCCTGGTGCTCCAAAATGAAAGACCCTCTAGCTAAAACAGAAGCTGGAGGTACTGCCAACTCTCCAAAATGCTCCTGTGCTATATATCACATGGAGGTTTGCTTCCAGCCTCACTGCAGCCTCCTGGGGATCCTCCCTGTAGTGCCAGGGGAGTGACTCTTCCTGAAAGGAAAGAGGTTAGATAAACTCATGCATATCTCATGCTAATGGAAGGCACAAAGTTTTTTCCCTTCCAACACAAGACTATGCCATACAGAACCTTATGGTATGGACCTGGACAGCAAGAACACAGCCCTAACAGTGAGATGCAATACAGGGAAGAGACATGCTTGTCTTGCCTGTTCTCAGATAAAATATGCCTTAAATATCACCCAGCTGACAACACTGAAGTATCAAAAAGGTCCTGGCCTTTCCCTTTTTTTTTAATCTCTTTTCCTTCCTCTCACAGGTGAAGGCCTCCAGACTGCCAGCATCCAAGTCATCCACTCAGGTCTCTGGATATGCAACACTCTGGGGAAAGTTATTTTTAGCATAATTTTCAACAGATGATGGAAACTTTCTGTCATTTGCACAAACATAAAACATTTCTGGCCAATGTTCAAACATTTCTGGCTTCTTTTGAACGGTATTCTCATCACCAGCCCCTATAGCTTCAGTATCTTTTTTAACTGTCTACTCCTTCAAAACAGCCAGCAGTGAGAGAGAGCATTTCACTGCCCCTGGTTAGAAACTAACAGTGCAAGAGAAGTCTCAATGCTCTGCTGAGAAAGTACAAGACAGAACGTGGGAAGACAGAAATGTCCTCGGAAGTCGATGCTCAAGAACTGGGAAGGATATACCTTCTTTAAAGGGGGTGCAGATGATGGGGCCAGGGGTGAAGCTCTGCCACAATCTAGAGAAACTGGGCAATATTACTGGGTAACAGACACCCTGAACCCTATAACAAACGTGTCAGATATACGTACAATGTCATGCAAGAAGTTTTTGCACCCTCAACATAGTGGTGTTTGTTGTTTTTACTTTCAAGATAGTTTATTTCGAAAGTCCATTTAAGATAGGCTCATTGAGAAATTACTCTGGAGTATTTATTCACACTGATAACACAGAGCATTTGGCTTCAAGCCTAACAACACACTAGTTGTGAATTAATTCAGTGATAATCTTTATCAGTCTGTGGTATACACAGCAATAAACCTGCACCATGAACAGATTAATAACTGGAGTGATGGTGAGGCATCAAATCAACCTCAAAAAAGCTATTTATTGCATGTATCCTACCATGCAGCACGGCTTACAGAGCCTGGGCAACAAACCTCCAGAAAAGGAGAGCTGAGTTGGGTAACCTGGCATTTGAAGGTCTTGCTATAGAAGCAGCATGGGCAATGGCTGTAGGCTTAGTGCTGGGCTGTGATGAGGCTCAGCGGGCAGTTGCATCCCAAGGGAGAGTCTGCTGCTGGCCAGGCAGCCCTGCAACTCCTCCCTGGAAACAAATCAGAGAAGATCCTTGTAATGGCATGTAGTGAAATACTTCTTCCCTTTTCAAACATGGTGTGCTTCTGATGGGGACCCTGGAGCTCTGATTAATGCCTGGGTACAACCCCTGCACACGGGCACCAATTTCTGCTGTGGTTCAGAAGCAGCTCAGGGGGCTGGTGTGAGGTGGGATCTGAGGAAAGCAGCCAGACCCATTGGGTTTGCAGAAGGCAGGCTGGGCTGAGACACAGGCAGGAGCTCCGCAAGCCCCAGCCAGCCTGGGCAGCGGTACAGACAGTATCTCATCATGGTTGGGGTTTTTTTTCTTGTTGCTTTGGGGTTTTTTTCTGCACTGTATATCTCAGTTTTCCAAACTTGGCATTCAGGTGACCAAAATGTTTTGGGACTTCTGCGGAGTCACTAAGAAAGGCAAGCCTGCTGCCAGCAAAGTTCCTATCACAGCAGAATCACAGTCAATTAAGGATGATTTGGAGATTGCCATTAGCAAAACTGTGAAGATTGTTTATTTCTTTTAGGTATCTAAGATCTGGAAGTTCCTATTTTTAATTTTTCCCCCTTTCTTCTAATTGCAGAGTGTTTCTGAAATGTAGAAAACAGCGTTTCTGGCTGGAGACTGGTTACTTGATACAAAAGCCAACATTCCAGCCTCACCATGTTGGTGGCATCACAGCTTGTGAGGCCGGTGGGATAACTGTGAGCACCCGGTCTTGTTTGCAGAGACAAAAACACCCTGAAGGACCAGCAGCTCCGGTTGCCCAAGAGCCATAACAAAAGCACCTGCTGGTTTTGCCTTACAACTATCTGAAGCTGAGAAGATGCGTTTCCATGAGTGTTCTTCAGCTCAGCTGTTGTCTTTAGCAATTAGTTCCTTGAACCTTGGCATTGGTTATGGACAAATAATGAGCACCTGTACAGGCAGCATGTGTTGTTCATCCTGAGCCAAACTGACCTGTTCTGCTCCTCTGGAGCTCTTGCTGGACCGGGACCAGGAGCGTCCCCTCCTCTCCAAAGTAGGACAGTTTGTCCTAGGGAATAAAATACATGCTGCTGCTTCTGCTCAAGCAAATTAGGAGCCAAATTATTCTAATGATTTTTTTTTTTTTTTTTTTTTT
>NW_010289721.1:13910-33734 GCF_000700745.2 Antrostomus carolinensis
AACAGAACAATTATCTGGGGCCAGGATGTTTTTGTTTCCTAAGCGGACTGTCTATGCTAATGACAGTTGCAACTTGTCAATGGGAACCAAATTCCCATGGTGTGTGAGGGGAGAAACCATGGCATTTTGGCATATTTCACCCAGCTCAAATCAAGTATCGCTGAGAATAATACCATGGGAGAAAGATTGGTTGAATAAAACAGTGGGAAAAGCCAGAATTTACTCCCTGTTTCCTTCCCCCTCCAGCCACAGTGTACATAACTGCAACACTTGTATAAATTGTTTAGGGAAGAGGCTCATCCTCCCATGTACATCGGGTTTTGGGTCTCAGTTCAGATGGACCGGTAATTAGGTCTTTTTTATGTCATATATTTATGACGGGTCTCTTGGGACTTCTTTATGACTTAGAAACATTTACAGTGGAAGAAGAGATATTGGCCCCTATTGCTTTTTTTACCTATTTTTATTTTTTAGAACAAAATATAATATTAACATGATAATGTTAAAAAAGCATCTTCTGGCAGTAACACGTGCAATAACATAATAGTGCAGTAATGCAGTGGTGGATTATACTCACTAAGATAATAATGTAAATTTTGGCATGTTTTCACCAGATAATTTTCCCCTAAAATTTGTTTAAGTTGTAGCCAACTTGATTTGTGAGCCAAGGCGTGGTAAAATGGAGGCTGCACATTTTGTATCTGGTAATGTCAGCATAAATGTTTCATTATTCCACCTACTTTTGTTAATGTTGACAATAGTTGCCATCAATAAGGTAATATTTGCTGACCATTACCATCTAGGTACTGTCTGAGATAATATATTTCATCTCTATATATACACACTGGAAAATCATTGGGCTATTTCCAGATACAATTGTATAGGTTCTACTGGCAGATGCTGATTTTTTTTTTTAAAATACCATGTGCTATATATAAATTATCAAACAATTCATGGGTAATATAAGACCTCACCTAACTTGGACCATGTATACATGTATTCATTCTACCCACTGTTCACATCAAAATATCACTATCTGCCAATTTAACAATGTTACTCAAGGATTTTTCAAGTTCCTAAAGGTTTTTGTCTTTCTACCAGACCTGCTAGTATTGAGTTTGCTTTGAAAAGATTGTTCTTTCCAATCTTTGAGTTTATTTTTAGTAAACATCTAATAGCTATTAGGTTAAATATGCATATCTCCAGTGTAATATGAACCTACAAGCATGATTTTTCTTAAAAAAAAATAAAATATATATATATATATATATATAAATTCATGGCTTTAATACAATTCCCTATCTAAGCACCAGGACTTCAAGTTAAACTTCAGTGCAAGCTGACTATAAGCAAAGCCCCGATCCTTTTTACACAGTGCTCCAAAGTTTCCCTAGGCTATTCCCTGCTGATTCCACCAAGATGATTAAGGGAGTGGAGCATCTCCCTTATGAGGAAAGGCTGAGGGAGCTGGGTCTCTTTAGCTTGGAGAAGAGGAGACTGAGGGGAGACCGCTCCAAAATAGCTCCAAAAAGTTGTACTCCTTTTGGCCTCCTGGTTTTCAAGGGTCATATGCCTCCCTCCTTCCATCCCTCCCTCCCTCTGTCTCCCCCTAAAATATTTTCCATATAATCCAAGGTATTGTTCTGGTTTTGCTTCATATTGTGTCCCTAACTTTTCATAACCATGTCCTACGTACAAGCAGCTTGCTTTATTGCATTTGGAAATTTCTATAGTGTACTGAGGGAATCACGGCTAATTGTTAGAGCAATGACTACACTGCATCTAGTCTCCCTTAAGAGAGGTCCCTTCCAGTCCCTAACATTCTGTAATTCTGTGATTCTGTGATTCTGTGATTCTGAGTGAGTTGAAACTTTAGAGTGTTAGAAGGTTTCCATGTGTTCCACTTAAGATTACTCTGTAATTTTTTTATGGCATAGAAAATTGCCGTATCAGTTTTTCATCATTTTATTTACAAGCTTCTTATGACTTCTCCTAGATGGTAAGCTCATAAAACTTCTCTTGCCTGCAGAAAAGAGATTAGTGGATGTTACTGATGTTTAACTCTTCAGATTGGTCCTGGTTGCTGGATAATTTTTTCTTAGAGGGTGATGATAAAGGTTTTCATGCACAAGCATACAGGAGTTGTTACGCCTGCACTAATATCACTCACTTCCCACACTGGATCAACAGTCCAGCTTTGCTTCTGTGTGTCAATAACTGAACGTGCAGAAGTCATTAGCAATTCCCCAGCATGGTGCTAAATGGCATTCTTTGATTCTCAGGTCAGCCAGTTTGCTGAGGGCTGGCGAGTGAAAGGGCATTTTCTTGGCAAAACTTTATGAACATCTGGTGGACTGGAATTGTAGAATGATCTCCCTACTACGATGAGCAGAAGTAAATACTGAGTTGCAACAGCAAGAGTGGGAGACAGATTGCTGCTGGACACAGAAATATGAGTTCAGTCTGAACTGAGCATCAGTTATTGTGAGTAGTCAGTTTTCATTGAAGAGCATCATTAACCAAGCAGGAAATTGGACATTTATTCCTTTATCAGGCAATAAATTATTATTTGCATAGGCTGTTGGCTGCAGGAACCCAAGTGATATGTTTTGCTCCTGTTTCAGACTGATAGAGATTGTTTGTTAACTGATGGAAAACACTCTTAATGAGGTGGCATTTTTCACTTTTCTGGTATTTAATGAGACAGAACAGTGTGTGTAGAGGAAGAACCAGCTCTCTATTTAGTCTGTATCTAATACAATGAAATAAAAGTTTAAAAAAAGGTGCCTTGGCACCAGCTTATTTTTCCATTTCTGCCCAGACAAAAGTACTTGAGAGATGATACCTGCGATGCAAGTGAGTATCCTCACCTCTTAGAAATTTTAAAATTTTTACTAAAATGTGAGAAATGTCAGATTCAGAATATTTTTATTGAAATAACAGAGACAATTTCCTGTTCCTGGTAGTCTCATTGCTGGCCACTGGCTTGTGTGCAGGATAAGCTGAGTCCATCGTTTTCACTCTAACAACAAAACATAAATCTAACAGCAGTACCTGTGCTTGAGGGTCATTAGTATGCCTGGAGCATTTTGCATAGGAGAAATATGAATTATATTTCCACAGCAAAGCTATCACATGAATTAATGTCCTTTCTTCATTTCCCCCATGTAGTAATTTCACACTTGAGGGATAAAGCTTCCCTGGTGTCAGGGAGCTTTCCCCATTTCAGAGCCCAGCAGGCTCCTGAATTTATGGCAAATCAGTGCTCCCGTAAAGCTGACAATTGATAACAAATGGACCTGGCACTGTGGGATGGTCTGTGCCAGCATCTCCCTTTTCCCTCTGTGAACACTGTACTGCCAACTGCTCTCCAGGCTCCCAGAGAGTGATATGTCGTCATTAACCATCTCACTGTCTGAGTTAGTTACAAGAACTAGAGGCACAGCTCTGAGACAAGAGGCCCACAAGCAGCATCTGCAACACCAAAACTTTCTAAGGATGCTCAGAGATACTAGTCCATAGAAAAACAAGAAAATTATAATCTTGCTCTAAAGCCTAAAATTCCTGGAAATTTATTCCTCTTGCAAACAGAGCCAAATTATACCCTACTCACTGGCTCTGGGGTAAAACCCGGGACAAGCCCCTCACCTACTCTGAGTGTGGGACAGTGCAAGAGAGAAGTGATCTCTGCCTCTTTCATGCTGTCTTTTCCCAGGCTGCAGCAGGATGCAGTGAAGGGACTCAGCCTGTTCAGCATGGGGATGTAAGAAATCTTGGCTCCTTGCAAGCAACTCATTTCCATGTCCTAAAAAGATCCGATCAAGTTCTAATTTAAGGCAGTTGCAAGCTATCTTGCCTGTGACTATGGAAGAGGCTGTCAGAGTTCAGTCTAACAGCACTCATCTCAAAGTTCACACTTCAAGTGAGCACTGCAGCTTTCCTCAGAAGCACCAGGGGGGTCTCACCAACTGTTTTATACCAGCAAATCTCAACCCACTTTACAAAGGAGATTAGTTTCATTATCCCCATTTTTCTGATGGGGAAACTGAGGTGCACGGAAAGGTGATAGCTGCTGGCTCCCTAGCAAGCCCAGGAAGCCAGCACATGTGAGATCCACCAGGTCAGCTACAGGCTGCGCTTAGCTTTCATACAGCCCATACAGTAAATGCTACATCTGGCTGCATCCCGGGAGAGAGAGCTGGCTTATGTCAGCTGGAGTTTCTACCAGCTGTCAGCCACCAGATGTGTAAGAGCATGACGTGGATTGCCCTGCCTATTTTTTGTTTCCTGCAATGCTCCTCTCCTCACCCCTAGCCCTGGACTCTCCTGGGTGGAAATAGGGACTCAGGAGTTTGAGCAGACCCAACCTCCTGCGCAGCCTCAACACTCGTAGTTAGGGCTGGGAAGCCAGATGTAACCCCATGGGAGCTGAGTCCCTCTTAAAAAGGAGTTTTCTTAGCCAAAGGATGAACGTCTTGCATTGGTGAAGTAAAATGAGCCTTAAAGGGACATGCTCAAGACAGAAATCCTGATTATTAAAAATAATTAATTTCATAGAATTATAGAATGGTTTGGGTTGGAAGGGACCTTAAAGATCATCTAGTTCCAATCCCCCCCTGCCATCAGCAGGGACACCTTCCACTAGACCAGGTTGCTCAAAGCCTCATCCAGCCTGGCCTTGGACACTTCCATGGAGGAATATCCACAGCTTCTCTGGGCAATCTGGGCCACTGTCTGACCACCCTCACAGTGAAGAATTTCTTCCTAATATCTAATCTGAACCTACCCTCTTTCAGCTTAAAGCCATTTCCCCTTGTTTTGTCATTAACTGCCCTTATGAAAAGTCCCTCCCCAGCCTTCCTTCAGGTATTGGAAGGCCACCATAAGATCTCCCTGGAGCCTTCTCTTTTCCAGGCTGAACAACCCCAACCCTCTCAGCCTGTCCTCATAGCAGAGGTGCTCCAGCCCTTGGATCATCCTCGACATTTCCTTTATCAGTGCCCATTAATAGCAATGCTTATGACACTGAAAGACTTTTGAAAATCTAATTCACCTTCCCCTGTTTCCTCTCTGCTTACTTTTAGTCCTGAGACCTGAGCAGTAAGACTGGGCAGGTTCACTCTGCTTTCTGGTCCATCTTCCTTTTTTGGCTCAAGATTTGTGGAGACAGCAAATATAACAGGGAAAACATTGATTAAAATAACCATATCAAACAAATGTCTTTAAAAAAATAAAAAAGGCTTATACAACGGCACTGCTGACATCAGTTTGAAATGCAGAGCTGAAGCCAAGACTAGCTCCTCTCCCCATAATAACCAAGGTCTGGGCAAAGAGGCGGTGTCACGTTGTGATGTTCAGGCAGGATAGGGCAAGGCTGGGGAGATACCATCTCCTGATGCCACACCTAGAAAGACACTGGGCTATGCCATGAGACCAAGGTACTGGCACTGCTGAGGCAGTGATATCATACATGGTGTCACCCACCACACCTTGGAATAACACAGGTCTTTTATTCAACTGTTTTTGGCAGAAAAAAAAGAAAAGCTGTTACCTATCATCACAAATGTCTCACTCCAAAGGTATGGATCCCTGTGAGCATCAGCTTCTTTTCAATGAGACAGCCATTACAAAAACAATAGGCCTGTCATTAACATAGTAATACACATTAATTTCCCTCTCCATCCTTCTTGCACATGAAAAAAAAAAAAAGGCATTTGTAGTACCATTCTGCCACTTGAGCTAAGTCTCCTAGGAAGGCTGAAATGCAGCTGGGACTGTACTGGGAGAGAAAAGGGAAGGAGATGCCTGGTAAGTTTTTCACCATGTAGGACATTCTGATGGCACCAGTTCCTTCATTCTTCTAAGTAACCACACACACGCACAAAGCTGCATTCCACAGGACATGCAGTGTTGGGGGTGAAGCAGCTCCCACTTTGGGGTGACATCCCTAACAACGCTTCCTATAATGCATCTGGCCAGGGACAGGATAATGAGGGTACTGGGTGGGATGGACTGGTAGCCAAGCCCAAGATAATGATTCCCTGCATCCAGTCCCTTCCTGTCTTGCCTTAATTCTATTGCTCCCCTTCTCTCTTTATTTTTTCTGCTCCTTCCTCCTTGCCTTGCATCCTCTTCTGCTCCAAGGTGGCTAGCAAGAAAGCCACCCATGCACAGATGCAAAGCAGGGGTCACAGCAGTTAGGCGACTCAACCATTCCAGGCCATAACACCAGGCTTACCCGGGACAGGAGGTTTGGCAGAGGCAATGGGATTTCATCACTGAGCACAAGGTCTTTGTCCTCTCAAAAGTCAGCCACAGTTTGCAGAAAGTTTGACCTCTGATTATTGTGCTTTCTCAGCTGCTTCCCTTGTGCTGGCTGCTGGCTTGTGGTAAAACAGTTCATCAACAAGGAATTATTTTTCTTTCTATTTACAGTCCAGGAATAGAGTTCTTGATGGCCTTTCTAACAAGAGAGAGATACAATCCATCTTGGACAGACATCAAAAGGATGTCAGTCTGATTTAGGCTAATAAAGAGGATCATTGAGCTAATGAGATTAAGGCTGACTTGTTTATACTGTCCCTGCTGGAAACGGTGCTCCAGGATACAGGCTGCGATGTTCCTGGGACCTGGGGAATTACAGAGGAATTTTGCTGTGGCCTAAAAGCACTGACCTGATTCCTCTGCCATCCCACATCCAGCACTTTACAGGTTCACTGGGAAAGATTAAGATTAAGGTGTTCCCTCCTCATTTTCCCATCCCTAGACAGAAAAAGGTAGAAATCCTCAGGTCAATGATAGGACACTGCATTCATCTTGTCCCTGGAGAGACCTATTTGGCATGTTTCCAAGGCTGGGAGCTGAAACTATGAGCTGGTGAGGAGGAAGAGGAGGACACCACACAGTTGAGAGGGACCTGTTCTCCACTTTTCCTGGTCTATTGCCAGTAACATCCACTTGCACTATCTACCTGCATCTTACCCACAGGGAAGGTAGGGCATGGCTTCCTAAGCCATCTCCATTTATCAAGGCCCTCTGATGCATCACCAGTTGCAAATAACTGAAACCTCCCATGAGTTCAATGTCCCAACAGTTAAATGAAATCCAAATAACAGTGGAAAGGACTTGATTATTCCAGGCTTTCTGTGAAATTGCTCTGAAACCCACTCAATGATTTTAAAAAAAGAAAAGTGCTTCCATAGGAAATGGTTTGAGAGTGTGAATGTCCTCTGGGAGGATGCACAGACAAGCTTACTGAATTTTCAAGGAGGCTGGTGGAGTCCTGGGCAGTACAGGCAGTACGAGAAGAGACACACAGTGCTGTTGTAGAGCTGGACACTGGCTGCAGTTCAGGAGATGGGACAGCAGCCACTGCGTTGGGTTGCAGTGCAAATCCTGCCTTCTGGCACTGGTGCTCCAAGCTAGACAGGACTTGGCTATTCCCTCCATCTGCAGCACGTCCCCCTACCCGGCCTGTGGACACACTGTCACAGGCACCAGCAGGAAATGTGGCAGGTCTCATGGTGGCTGCCGTCCCTAGGCAGGGTCCTGCAGCACCCCAGGGTTAGCAGGGCTGGGTGGAATGTGACGGGTGCCTCTGGCTTGGCAGGTAACCACAGGAAGCATTGTACTACTGAGTTCCTTTTCACCAGGACCAAGGGTTCATTAGAAGTAAAAATAACTGGAAAAACAGAGCCAAAGCCCTGTCATGGGGTCCCTCAGTTGCTCCACCAACCCAAGGTCCCTCCCTTCCGCCCTGCCTGCACAGTCCATTGCTTCCTTCGCACCCACAAACATGATAACGTTACCAGGACCACAGGAACCATCCTGGGCACATTGGGTGGTTTATATTGTCCTGCTCAGGCCTGCTTCTTAAAAGCAGTCTTTGACATTTCTAAATCACGGGCCCTGTGTTTCTCTTTTGCAAAAGGTGGAATTTTACACTGAAGAACAAGAGAAATGCTTCTAAACAAAATGCTCTCCCCTGGTGCTATTCCTCCTGAGATCCCTTGGATATTTCTTACAGTCTTACTGTTTGAGTAAGAAGCTTTTCCAGCTCATTTGCAAATAGAGCTGTTGGAACAGCCAATTTTTCAGTTTGGTTGGTGAACAAAGAAATCAGAGAAGGATGAATTAGCTTAGCCCAAGCAGAACTACATTTTTCCTCCAGTTGTTTTGCAAAACAGCAATGACAAAGAAGATGAACTAGACCCAAAATAAGAGAATTTGTCTCGGGAGCACTGATTCTTCTTTTTCACTCTTTTCCCTCAAAAAATTGGTCATGTTGCAAACGAAAAAAAACCCAGTGATTCTGAAAGATCAAGCTGAAAGACTTATTTCAAAATGTCAAAATGAAAAACTTCAGCACCTTTAGGGGAGGGAAATCTTGGAGGCGGGGATTTTTCACACAATTTGACCTAAAATGAGTAGATAATTTCCTTCTTCCATGAACTGCATGTTTCCCAAAACTTGTAATCCACTGAAAACAAATACCCAGTTTCACAGTTAAGTCTCCTTTGCAGCACTACCTTGGAGTAAGGGATAAAACTGAACAGAGGAGAAAGCTCTTTATGTAAAAAGACATGGAGATCCAGAGATAAAGAGTGCATCCAAGAACAAGGCATGGAAGAACTCATGTCAGGAAATGAGTCTCCTTCTAAGTCAGGCATTACTGAACTTTATGCCACAGCAAATATCCTTTGATCAGGGTCCAGGAGTCAGTGATAAGTGCGGAAGTTTTATTTCCCACTCTGCTTCTAAGTTTCTGATAAGAATGTTCACATGCTCCCCCCAGAGGAATTAGAACATAAGAACCCCAAATCTGGCAGAGTTTAGTTCCACTCTGTTGTGCATGGGAAAAATGAAACACCGAGCTCGGTCTGTATCCAGCAATTTATTAGGTACTGCATAATTAATAATAAGCGACATGCGTTACATGTGTTTTCTAACATGATCACATTTCCTGTGGATGAAATCACAAGCTGACTGTACATTGCTACTTCTTCTGTCTCACATTAAATATTAAATATTCATGGGAATACCAACTTTGCAGAGAAAAGGCAAGGTTCTTCACAAAGAAATTTCCCTCATACCCAATGTCTCTCGAATCTTCATGTTTTCACAGTAACCATCCTATTTTCTGGAAGGGAGGCACTCAGAGTTCCTGGGTCAGCAAGAGCTCCATTTCTTGCTGACCCAGGAGCTTCTTGGGAGCAAGTGTCTTAAATATAGTGTAGAATTTAAGGGTTTTCAAGTAAAAAGTACAATGCAATACATTGAAAGAAAAGTCTTGGTCTGACCAACTCCTCCATCAAGGAGATCAAACACATCCACCCTTGTAGCCGAAGATGTGACTATGCAGAAGCTGTGTTAAATGTCCCTTTCAAACCAACTCTGATGTTCCAGAGACAGAGTCTCTGAGGTGTTTACAGGGGACAGCTTAGTCCTCAGTGCCACCTTCTCCCATCACAAAGTCACTGCATGGTGCAGCACATGGGTCTAGACTCTCAGGTGAGCCAGGCAACTTTAGAGTATGCAGCAAATGCCTTGAAGGGCATGTATTATCTTGAGGCCTGGAACAATTAGATCAGGAGACATATGGGAGACATATGGGGGATGTGTGACATTTGCTGTCAGATCCAAGCAAGCTGGAAATTCAGCACTGCAGTGTTTTTGAAGCATTCTCTTCCACAGTTTTACTTCAAACTTCACTTGGTCCTAATTCCTGCAGCAATACCCATCTGATCAGCAGTGTCAGAGTTTGCTTACTGCTCCATCATGCCACTGTAAGACTAAAGTGCAAGTGACCTCAAAGGCTGTGATCAGTGAACCCCTCCCCAGTTGTCCCACAGGTTGACACAAAGGTTTTTGATAGTTTACACAGAAAGGACCTCACCCAACAAGGAATGGTGATCCACCTCAAGGTGGTCCAGAGCACATTTCTTGGAAATGGGGTCTTTCCCCCTCTCAAATTCAGTATTGACCACCAGGGCTGTGGAAGCATCATATGAGGTCTTTCTGGAGCTGCAGTTTTGGAGTCATTATTATATCCTGTGATAATAGTGAGGAATAAAAAGTCTCCTTTGGGAAGAAGGGACCAGTGCCAGGAACCCTGAGCTGCAATGCCACTGCAGTCAGGTGCAGTGTGGGGATGGGACTGTAATGAAACCCAGTGCCAGAGCTCAGGCTGGTCTTACAAGCCTTTCTGTTATGCAATGGGGAGAGAAGCTTAAATTAATTATTCTCCGGGTGATTAAACTTTGCAAAGGCAGATCAAAGCAGAAATAGATAGATGCAAAGAAGACAGATGTATTGCAGAGTTGAGAAACAGATCATGTGAAGAGTAGAGTGAAAGTTAACCCAAAAATAAAGAAGGTTAGGAAAGCTGCATTTTTATGCACTGGAAATATTTACAGGAAGATTGGGGAAAAATATATTAGTATTTTTGATCAATAACTTTCAGTTTGGAGAATGAAATGATGATGTTTTCCACAGCAAATTTCAGCAATATCATGCCTTGTTTTCTTCTCTTTCATCATTATATGGAGTGAATATCAGTTTATGACCAGTTTTGCCAAAGCTCGTACACACCAACATACAGCCACACAAGCACACCCAGGACAGCAGTGCCCCTTCCACACCTTGGACCTTGTTGTCCATTACAGGCTCTGCTATGCCCACAGTGGCACTGTTCACTAGCCCTTACAAGAGCATCCTCCAGAGACTGCACAGATGCACACGATGGGAAGAAGCAAGACCTGAGGAACACATACAAAATGGCCAACAAGAACCATCCAGCCTCCTCGAGGCTGTGGGTGTTCAGATTGGGCTAACACTCATCCAGCAGTGGAGCCAGTCCAAAACTGTATCAGCCTGAAAGCTTGCAGGGCAGGGAAGGGGGAACATGCTGAAATGGGAGCAGGGGACTGGAAGCACACCTCTTATTGGGGAGAGGAACTCCCTTCCCCTTCCACAACAGTCCAGGGCTGCTGTAGAGGGTGTTGGGAAAGGATGTGACCTTTTGTAGAGTGCATCCAAGCGGGGGAGCTTTATTATTCCATAATAGCTACAGCTTGAAAGCAGATTAAGTTGTCCCAGGGACAAAGCTGATCTCTGCAGTCTTCCTGCAAATGCTTTGTCAAGGCAGGATTGGATTTAATGAGGTGGTTATCCTGGTCTGACAAACAGCAATAAAATAAAAGGGCCAAAACCATGTTTGAATACATCTGCATCAGCCAAGCAAGGACTTATGCGTCACTGATGTAGGATTGCTCCTTGGAATGGCTCTCCAAAGAGCAATCCTGGAGCATGGAGCTGGCATAGAGGCACAAAACAGCTTTAAATAAGAGACACTGGGGTGTTGTAGCACATGGATACAGCTCACAGAGGCACTGGGCTTGGTCCCTGGCACAGCACAAGCATCACTGGGTCCCTGAGGTGGCCGTGGCCACGCCATTCCCTGAGCTACATCCTGAAGGTCAGAACCTTTTCACACAAACTTGAATCAGAAAGGCCTCACCTTCCTCACCAGGCCACTTGCCAGCTGGTCCGTACAGGCCATCTGCCACCTCCCCACTTTCCTCCATCCCACCATGTGTCCCTCACCAGCCAGGGCGATGACTCAGCCCATCAGCAGCACCAGCCTCCCATTGCTAGCACCCAAGCATCCCTGTGTTTGCTTTTTGTATTCATGCTCTGCAGGCTTGTTTTTCCACCATTTGCTTTCAGGAGCCATTTGTGATGCCAGGAGGAAAAAATAAAGCAAGCATGATCCCATCTGTTTGGGTTATATCCATCTTTCTTCAGCCACCTCCTGTCACCTCTCAGTGGTGTCCATGAGGGTGACCTGTGCTCTGCAGGGGGAAGGAAGGGTTGAAGACTCCAAAGTGGTGCAGCTCTTGGCCCTTAATTGCTTTGATGAAAGCTCTCAAAAACTAAAATTGCAGTTACATGGAACACAAATACCAAGCCTGGTATATTCTGCAAATAAAATGACACTCAACAGTAACTATGGCCTCTAGTGGCCCTTTGCCTTGCTGATGGATTTTATTTATGTTTTGTCAATTACTATAGACTTATTGTGCTACTTGCACCTTTGCCTTCACCCTGTGTGGCTGTCCTGCTTCCATATAATCAACAGGAGGCACAGCGATGACCCAAACCATGTCTGAGTGTTTGGATAGCAGTGGGCATGGCTGTGGGACATCCCCAACCCATCAAGGTTTGGGCTTACTGTGCCTGTGTCCCTATGTGCAAGAGAACCAGCTCCTCCCTGAAAAATTCACTGCAACCACCAGTGGAAATGGCCCAAAACACCCACTCACCCATCAACAGCACAACACAGAAAGCAGGCGACTGCAGCCACCCTGGGGACAGTTCTTGGTTGTGCAAGTTCCAGGATGGGAGCCCATTTTGGGCCTCAGCCATGCTGTGTCCTTCACTGACTGTTTAAGAGCAGTGAATGGTTCTCCAAAGGTGTGCTGCACATCTGCCTGTGTCTCTAACAGCCAGAAAGCAGAAAGGGGGAAAGAGAGCAAGAAGCTGACCATGCAAGATGTGGGTCATTGCCCTAATATGCCATCCAGCCTTTGGCAAACAGCAGTTCAGGAGTTTCCTGAGGTGAACTTCAAACCTTCACGACCAGAAGTTGTGCTTCTTTGTGATTTTCTGTATGTCTCTGTTGAACCCAGTTGGACCATGGGCTCGTGCTGGAGGTGGGGTGCCCAGAGCTTCACACAGCACCCTCAACATTTATATAGCACATTATTTTTACTTTTTACTCAGTTGCTCTCCTGAATGTGTGACCTAAACAAACACTTCCACTACGGCAACAAAGCTCTTGAGTTTGGCTGCTTATCAGGGACAAGAAGCCATAGTGCTGAGGAGGACTTTTCAAACCAGTTTTGTCTGCCGTTGCCTTCTTCAACAAACAGCAGGTGAGCTGAGGACTCAGTTGCTGTGCTACACAATCCTCCTTTGGTCCCCTGCTCACTTCTAAATCTCATCAGAAAAGCTTAGCCTGTCTGTGGGGGAGCTTGTAGCATTCACAGCCTTCATAGTTCTAGACTCGTTGATTAAGATAAACAGTTACCATGACATTTTCCTAATTATGGAGAAGAGTTTCCTAAAGGGGACTGAACTCACTGCTCTGAACTGATGGGAAAAATAATAACTGACATTGTTTTAGTATTTTTTTATCCCTTAAGATCCAAAAGCATGCTATAAACATAACATATGAGTGGGGATTACTTTACTCATCACTGAAACATAACAACTTTTTAAGTGAGAGGAGCAGGGTATGGCCGGTTTAGGTCAGGAAATGGGAGGGTTTCTGTCCAAAGAAGGGACATTACTGTTTGGGGGAAGAAGAACATATTTCACCTAAGGTGAATTCAAGCAGGTTGGGGCTCGGTGTCTCTTATGAGAAATGCAGAGCTGTTTGATGAATGCTGCGGGTTAGGATCATGATTTTTACCATCACAACTCTTCCAAAATGATCCAGCACTGTCCTTTCCAAATCTGTAAATTCCCCTTGGGTGTTAGAAACAGAGTTGTTGGGAATGTTGTCACTCAGAAATGGTCTAGTGCAGTGACTGATTCTCCCATAGTTCAGCAAAACTATCATCTTCTTCATGTATGCTCT
This sequence comes from Antrostomus carolinensis, assembly GCF_000700745.2. NCBI lineage: Eukaryota > Metazoa > Chordata > Aves > Caprimulgiformes > Caprimulgidae > Antrostomus > Antrostomus carolinensis. The sequence continues at coordinate 27,553 of NW_010289721.1, forward strand.
GCTCCCAGGGCATGGAAGAGAAACTCAAAGCCAGCCAGGAGAGCCCTCCAAGCCTGTGCACAGATTCTCTGTGCCTGCCTGCCCTGTGCTCCGGGCAGCTACTAGAACTAAGCAAGAGCTGCAAACAAACAAAGCCCATGAAGGAATCTCAGCCCAGCTTTTTGGGGTGGGTTTTATGTGACTCAGGTTACATAGACCATAGCTGCAGATGTCACTTAATCTCCAAGGGGATAAATATTGTCTGACTGGGTCCCAGCACATGGAGTAAGGGTGTGCATTTCACTGCAAACAGGACTTGCTCCAGAAACCTCCCTGCTCAGGTCACACATGTGGCCCTGGCTATGCATCCCTTGTCCCCACCTCTTAGCCCAGCCTGGTCTCACCACTCACCGTCTTTCCCTGGTGCATTCACTGTTTGAGGACATGGAGAGTGACATGCTGGGGGTGGCTTGGCCTTTTCATGTCTGCTCTCAGACCACCGAGCTGGGACTGCACATATCCTGACTGAGGGGTGAGCTCTCTGATGCTGTGAGTGAAGCCAGAGGCATCCAGGCTCTGAGTGGGAGTGGGAAGTAAGATAAAATTTGTCAAAATGTTGTAGGTCCTTCCAAGCTTGGACCCCACTGATCAAAGACGACACATTCCTTTCTTATGAGAATGGCTGTTGAGGGCAAACTCACAGTAAGGGTTTTACTCTTTGGTAGGGGATGCTTGGGAAGTGTGCAAGCCCCGTGTTAAGCCCCACCATCAAACCAAAGGGAAAGAAGCAGAAGTGCTACCCTGCATCTGACTACTGCCATCTTGCACAACATCTCTCCCTGGTTGGACTTGACTCCACACTCGCTCATGGGGGCTGTCCACTTGCATGGGCAGGCAGTGACAGGGACCCTCCCTGTTCCATCTGGGCTATTTTCCCCAGCTCTCACCCTTTCCCCAATTCTAACCCAGAGTGTTGCACCACCGAGAGGCTGTGTTTTTTAGGAACGAAGCATAAATATATCTCTGAGGCACATTAATGACTGTTTATTTGCCTCGTGCTGTTCCCTCCTTTCTTGGTCATGGCTGCAAGAAAACTTTTTTTTTATTTTAAAAACTTCAATGGAAAAACAAATTAATAGCTTCCTCCAACCACTCTCTGCTGGCCAGCAAGGGCAGCTGCCACCCACAAATGAGGGTTCTTGTGACTCTGAAAATGTTGGCAACAGGTCCCTGTGCTTTGAGAGATCTCACTATGCTGGGATCAAACAAAATGGATTTCTGCTCCTCCTCATCCTGGCGCTCCCAGCAAGGATGTTGTGTTGATTAAAACTTGCCTTACTTACCCAAAACAGATTTCCTCCCAGTAACTGCCCATAATTGGCTGATGGCAGAGGTTATTTATTTCTGTATCACCTGCCTTTGTGTCCTCACTGTGAACATGTGGGTCTGTCAGGCTGAAAAGAGAACTGGGGCCCCTCTTTTGTTTCAGAGCATCCCTTTGGATGAACCTGCAGGATTCTCACTGGGTATGGCTGGCAGCAGCTCAGCACCACCCCTGCTCAGGCAAAGCAAAGCAAAGTCATGCAGGTTCCTGACAGCAGCACAGCAAAGCCCAAGAGATCCTTGCACTGCTGTGTGCTGAGCTGAAGATGCTGGGTAGCCACAGAATGACATGTCTTCTTTGAGCGTGTCCCCAAGCATATCCACCTCTCTTTTGTCAGATGCTGTCCCAAGAGCTTTGTAAAATTGACCTTCAGGGACAGGCAGCTTCACACCAAGTCATGGCCCAGTGAGGTTCATTTAGTGAAGTTACCATGAAATTACCATGAGAGGAGAGGCACACAACTTTCCTGAGGTTGCTGAGCTCTTGCTTTGCCTGCCTCTGCTCTTGTAAACCCTCCTCCTCCTCCTTTCCAAGCCTGGTTCCCACTCCTACCGAGCCAGGACCTGGCCATGCTGAGACAAGCTTTACTTGAACCCTCTGAGGTATTTTTCTGACATCTGCAGATCTCACCAAAGCTTGGAGACTCCTGTAAATGAAAGTTTTGTGGATTTTGTTTTTCCAAGAGTGAGTCAGTATTTGGTTTGCCATTGCTTTTCTAGCTAGAGGAAAGCCTGTTATATGGCCCAAATGTGGCCTGCCTACCATTTGCCCTGTATACAATACAGTTTTCCTGGGAACTATTTCTCTGCTCCATTTTTCAGATTTTCTTTGGATCTGTTTTTCATTTTGCCCTATTTTCTTTTTGTCATATATATTCACTGGAGATTTTTCCTCTTCCTCTGACATCTCATTGTTCATTTGTGCTTTTCCCCTGTTTTGCTCCTTCTTTTTTTGTCCTGTATGAAGTGGCATGGTGAGTCTGAGCCACCAGGGCTTACACCTAAAATCCTTGAAGGTCAGCTCCCACTGGGTGAGCCCTGGCAATGTTCTGGGAGACAGCAATTCACTGGAGGTTCAGAGCCTTAAATGCTCCTTCAACTGTTCAGGCCTGAAAAGCAATTCAGGATAGTGAAGAGTCTCATGCCCTGGGTTAAATTCTACAGTGGAGGGAAGAGCCATGGAGAGTGCTGAGATGCAGCCCCACTCCTGGGAAGGGTGCATCAGTTAGTTAGGCACAGTTAGGAGAAACATGGCTGTGCTTTTGCCACCATGGCTTCTGCTGCCTCAGGACTGGAGCCTACACAGCCCTGAGGCTATGTACTCCCCAGGGACAGGACAGGAGTTATACTTGGTGGAAGTCTCAATGGGATTCATGATGCACATCCCCAGTATGACCAGTCTGGAGCATTCCCAGCATCACAATCCAGTGCATCTCCAGTGTGGCTGCACATCCAGGAGTGCCATCTTCTGGTACTGGGACCATACTCCAGTGATGAGCACACATGATCTCACTCTGTGCAGAAAGAAGGACACACTCCAGGCAATGCTCCTCCAGATTTTCCTGAGATGTCTACCGTGGGACTCCTCTCCTCCAGCTACTTTCTTAGCCCATTCCTGCAGGCAGACAGCATTTAATGTCTTTTCTTCTGTAATCACTGCACCTCTCTTCCTTGTATCTTCATTCCTGGCTCATCCCAGGAGAACACATTCTTCCTGGCTGTTCTCCTAGCTGGAAGCTGCAGAGTGAGAGTGAACACAGTGGCCTGAGCTTGGTGCCCCAAACCCTTCTCCACAGAGGTTCCCTGTCTGTCCCTGTCTGCTTACCTCCGGCTGGGGCCAGCACAGCCATCCACTCCCTCACACTTACAGCTGGCAGCCGGGTACAGGCAAAGTGGAAAAACACTGGATCAGGAGCAGAGATCTAATCTGTTTGCAGGAGGGAGAGGTTTCCTCACTGCCTGCCCAGCATGTGATCACCCCCCGTTACCCAGCACCATGTAATGCAGCAGCTAACTAGTCTTCTCAGCATCATTTTTCAGCCCGTAGGTTTCATTTACTCTGGCCTCTCTTCAGTGCTCTGGGCTGGGGAAAGTGCTGCCTCAGCTCTTCATGCGCACAACCCCAGCATGCTGTTCCATCCCTATCGCTGCATCTGTGTCATTGGCTTGGGTTTTTTTCAGTTTCCTTTGGTTAGTGCTTTTCTTACTATATGAAGAGGAAAACAGAGGGTAGAAAGCCTTGTATTCTGCTGGTGCAAGAAAGAAAACAAATCCAGAAGGTCTCTCTTGGGCTGCTGGTCCAGGGCTTTGGGACATTTAATAACAAAGCATTCAAGATGATAGAAAGGAGGAGCTGTTTTGAGGACTGACCAGATCTGTGGGTGCTAGTTTCCTGATGGGGAAACAAGGCTTGGGCTGACCCTTGGGGAATTACAGTACAACAGACTAGGAAGACAGACAGCATACCCAGCATGTACTGGGGCTCAAATCTGATCACTCTTTTTCTAAACAGGGCTATGTGTCCATCTCCCCCCAAAAAGCAATGACTGGGGACAGCACAGTGTCCCATGTGTAGGTCTCATCCATGCTTCTCAGGCCACAGAGCCTCTGGCATGTGCTATGTGCAGGATTTCAATTGCACACTTGTAAGAGCTTTGTCTTTATGGTACCTTAAAGAAAGCCCTGTCTCTACTTAAGAGGTGAGCTCAGTCCAGGCTCCCTGGATCACTCAGCTTCTGCACCAGGTACAAGAAGCCATTCAGCCTCCTCTGTCCCTTCCCCCATTTGCAGGAGAGTAACTTCAGTGATTAATGATACTGAGGATATGTTTCTTCAGAGCCGTAAGAACTTGTAGTGTCAGTGTCTGTATTAAAACACTCAGAGTACCCAACTGGAAGAATCTGGAGGTTAAAACTGGAGATAGGAAAATTAGCTGCCAGGCCAGGATCCAGAAGGACATCTGAGAAATCAGGCAATTATATTCCAAAGGCATATCTTTTTGTGTTCTCACAGCTACAAATATAGCACATAGAACAGGCTCTTCTCTGGCAGCGCTTGTCTATTTTGCTCATCAGAATAGTAGCCAACCAGAGGATAAAGATCTTTGCTATCAAGCCTTTTAGCTAAGAAATGAGGCTTGAATGAACCTTTTATTGACAAACATGTGGAGGAGGGTGGGTTGAAGTGAAACTCTGAGCAGTGTGCTGTGAATTAACTCCAGCACTTCAGCAATTCCCATCCTCTCTCCAAGCTTTCACACCCTCTTGTTCTTCTTCAGGGTTGGCTCAACTTGCCATCTCTTCCCTGGTGTCCCCCAAGGACATGTGAAAAATTGCCCCAAACACAGGAAAAGGTCCAGAATTCAGGTACATCCCACAGAGACCTAGGGATGCTAATGCAACAGCTCCCTTAAGCACCAGATCCATATATCATGGATCAGTGCACCATAAATCTCTTCTTAGACTTCATGCCTGTAGTGTGTTCACAACAAGCTCTTTACAGTCACAGAGCTGGCTTTGGCCTGTCCCTAAACAGTGCGTTGCTCTTAAGCTGCCTCGATGCTCATCCACAGACATGCTACATAAAGATCTTGTTCAGGCTGGAAGCTGTTCAGAAAAGTTTCCAGTTTGAGGGGGTTTTATGTGTGGTATATTTATAGAGAAAACAGATAAACAAAGTGGAGATATGCAATTCCAAAGCTGAATTTAGATGTTTTAAACAGTAGCACATTTCAAATGTATAAACAGTCACTACTTTTACTGCTCTCTTTGCAGAAGGATGTCACAACAGATAGTGCTTGAATGGTTGGTTGATGCTTGGCCTTTCAGTTCATACTGGTGGAGAGCTCCTGGTACAAGAGCTGGCAGTTTCTTGGCATGCCACTGGCTCCTAGGCCTAGAAAGTTAACCAGGAAGATAAATTGTTTGGCAGACAGCAAAGGTCTAGTTAATCCTAGTCAGAGGGAGGCTGGCTGGCAGAGCTCATTGCAGATACATGGCAAAAATGTCTTAGGTGAGAAGAGACCCAAATGGTGCCTTCCTTTCTGATCTGTGCTCCAAGCCTTCAGTATTCAAGGCTTGAACTACACTGCAAATTACACTGAATTACACTACAAACACCATCACATGTTTGGGATCAGAGTTTCAATACTTTCAAGATCATCATATGCCTGTTAAAACTTAGGACAGTCGTAAAATATTCTCCAGGTCACACCATCAGTGTTTTAACACAGTATGGAAGTTTCAAAGAGACCTGATTTTTCATCCTTCTTGGCCTCGATGATATATCACAACAGTAAATTCCACAGATGAACTGTGAACTGTCATATAAAAAGCTATTATAAATTTAAAATACATTGCTCTGATTCTGTTGATTCATCTCTTGCCTTGATTTATAGAAAAGATAAATTTGCTTGCTTCCCAGTATCTATTGTATTCCTTCTTAGCTCTTCATTTTCCTAAATCCAAGGCCTGTTAGTGTGCTCAGGGCCTGGATAAACAGTCCCAGTCTTCTCAGCTTGTTTTCACGAGGAGGTTTTCTCAGCCTCTGAACATTTTTAGATGTGCTTCCTCCTGGCGTGTGCCTTTCTAGGACAGGATGATCAGAGCTAAGCAAAGTTAGAAAGGTCATGGCTCCATCACATTTTACATTAGCAGTACAATATTTCCTACCCCAACCTTTAGGCATGCTAACATTGTGTGTACTCTTTAGTGCTGCACAGGGAGCCTTGCTCTTTATTTAGTTGTGTGCATATGCCCAGATCCATTCCCTTTATGGGTGCCGTTAATTTGGAGTTCAGCAACGCTCTAACAGTACAAGGT
>NW_010289721.1:33765-38826 GCF_000700745.2 Antrostomus carolinensis
ATATGACATTTTGCTGCTTATTCATCTGAGTGTCTGACATCCTCTAGAAATTTATCAGTATCTTTCTTGGCCTGACTAATTTAAATTAATTTTTGAAATCCAAAGGATTTATCTTTCTATGCTATCTATACATTTATCATCATAGTCAAACAATTATGATAGATTAGTGGAGCATGAATTTCCTTTATAGAAATCAAAACTGTTTTTCTTTCTTGTACCATATCTATTTAGGGGTTATATAACTTCATAAAATAAAAAATATATTAAAAAATAACTTCATAAAACCAACAGGTATACCTTCCTAACACCAAAAAGCATTCATAGGTCTAATGGGAGCTCTAACATTGGCTGGAGTCCTTCGCTGAACCAAGACATGAACTTTTAGTAGCACTTCTTTTTTTGTTCACTTCAATTTTAGGCAATTTCTTCATCTTTATTACTTGAAAAGAATATCCTGAAAGGTACCATTTGATGCCAAGTAAAGAGTCTAATTTTTGTCTTATATTTGAGTTGCCAATGCAAATTCCTTAGAGCTGGCTGTGCTTGGGCTGGATTTTAATATTTTGAGTGATACTTATTTGACTTTAATAGATTCTTAAACCTTGCCAGCTTTTCATGGGTTATTTTATTGGCTTTTTCCCTTACATTTCCCCATGAGACTGAACGTTACAAGGTGTTGCAGTGCCTGCCAACACCTTGTCTTCTGGACTTGGACTTTCGGGAGCTTCTCCCCTATCCCTTTATCTTTGTGATCTCTCCTTTTGAAGCCAAGACACAGCATTATTCCTGGGGAACCACTCATTCTACGAAGATGCTGAATTTCATCATGTCCTACTATGAGCAGCTCAGCTATATCAAACAGCACAACCATTTCTCATTACCTGGAGCCAGTAACACACTGAATAGACTGAAAAACTTTTCAGTCATTAAGGAAAGATGAGACTGAGTTTATATTTACGCTGAGAAAGGGCTTTCCTGGGCAGCTTTATCAGGCAGTTTGCCTCCCTCCAAGGGGCAGAGCCTCTTGGCATGCAGCTTCATGGGTGGAAAGTCTCACATTTCCTATTCCTGGAGCCCTTCTCACATAGTAACCTTTTTCTTATTTACCTGTGTTTTCCCCCTCTCTCCTGAGCAACACTGGCTACGTTCTGCTGTTTAGACCAGTCCTACTAATACCTCTCACACACAAAGGACAACATCCAGCTGGGACTCAGGTTGGGATTCTCACCAGAGCCACTCAAGTGGGACAGATGATAGACTGAAAGCTTGGCCCAAGCCTTACACTTTCAGGGCAGCCAGTAGTTTCAGGCAGCTGAAGGAAAATACTCTGGCATGATATTTTTGCCTTGCTTGTGTCAAAGCTACTTTATCAGGGACAACATAAATAAGATGAGATCGTCTCCAGAGATCCATGTAAAAGAGGCTCTGATATACGGCTCCAGGGAGTTCACCTTTGGTCCACAGTCCTAGCTGCAGCTTGGCAAGCACACACAAGCCCAAACAGGGGGAGAGCAAATCCAGACTGCAGTGTAGGCCATTCCTTGCCTAGGGCTGTCTCCAGTGGGTGGGTGCCTAGGACATCACATCTCCAAAGACTCCACCTTAATCCATTCCCAAGGGCTGACAGCTGAAAGCTGGAGGTCATCTGGTCCTAGATGGGAGCCAGGGACTTCAAGGTGGAGGTTTCCAAAGGGCTATCATGACTAGGCTGCATGTGTGTCATGTTCTGCCTCAGCCCCAGGTCAATGCAGAAGTGCCCACAAGGCTGCAGCCAAGCAAGGTGCAAGTTGTTACACCAGAGCAGAGTGTTCAGGGCTCAGCCTACTGCTGGATTTCCCAGAAAGAGGTCTTCCTTGTGATGAAATGCTTCCTCACTCTTCCAATTGCCTCCATGGCTGAGAAGGGTGAAGAAGACCACGCAGTATAACTTAGAAAAATAACCCTGTCCACAAGGTGCTGGGTGAAGAGCAAAAATGCTGCAAGTGTGTGAGGAATGTGCACGCAAAGCTGTCTCCAGTCCACAAAGGAAGCTGTAGCTGCCGCGGTATGCGTGGGTGAGAGAGTCCAGGGGTGTCCCAAAACATGAGACTGTGGTCTGCCCTTCCCAGGGTCACAGCAAGTCCTCTTGCTTTACCTATGGGGAAAGTGAAGCTGAATTTCAAGGTGCAAGAGAATTCTTTGGCCAGGGAAGGTTAGGGACTGGGAACAAGGAAGAGAGTGAGCTGTGAAGCTAATGCGGGGCGTAGGAAGACTCAGAAATTATTTTGATGTATAAATTACATATTTGGCAGAGTGCTCTAAGGTGAATATGCAGGGACTCTATTACCCTTCAGCTTCTGTCTCACTGATTAGGCACATAATTGTATAAACTTCTTTATCCTAAATCTGATCTTCTTTCCACCACTGACAGCAAGTCTGCCAGATGAAGGAGATCTTTGTAATCACAAGAGTCCTTAAGGAGTCCAGAGAGTCTTCCAGAATCCTCCAGGAATAAAACGTACAATGGTGGGTGTCCCACTTCCAAACTACTGTCCTTAAAAGCATTAGTCATGCCGAAATGCTGGGAAGCCTGCATGCCTGGAGACCTGTACAACAGGTGCAGCCCAAGTAAAAGCAGAGTGTCTGAGGGTCAAAATGATGAGAAAGGGCTTCAGAAAAACCAAAGGTCTTGCAAAAGGTCAACTCCAAAAAAACCCCAGCCAACCCACACCTCTGCAACTCATCTCTTCATGGACCCTATGAAACCCTCTCAGCGATGTCTTATAGACCTCCCTCACACACTCAGACATGGTGCACGACACAGGAGCTTGCTGTCCCTAGGTAAGCGGTCACTGGGGGTTCAAGGCACGTCTCTGCTTTCTAATGCTGTAGGGAACACACTGCCTTCCTCTGCCATCTCCCGGGCCCCAGAGCAGCCTGCATGGAGGGAGATGCACTGATCAGCCAGAGCTCAGTATCACCGCTCACCCTACTCCCCAAACCCGGGAGCCATCTTGTGGGGCAGGCCACCATGAGCCCTGGCAGTGCTGGTCACCTGCACGCTGCTCCTTTAATGGGCTCCTGGGCCAATCAGGGTGACAGACATTGTGTGTGATAGTTTCACTGGGCTAGCCCTTGGCTAGCAGCCAACACAGCCATTCACCCACTTCCCCCCACTTCCTCCCTCCCCCAGGTGATAGGGGAGAGGATAGGGGGCAAGGATTAGGAGGCTTGTAGATTGAGATAAAAACAGTTTAATAATAGAAATAAAAGAAACCTAAAAAAAAACCCTAAACAACTAATATTAAAATAGTAGTGATATTGATAGCAGTAATAAGATATGCAAATGAGTGATAACCAGGTGCAACTGCTCACCACCCACTGATAAGCCTGGCTTGTTCCTGGATAACAATCCTGGAGGAGCAACAATCCCGAACCGAAACCGTGATCCCAGAAGAGCGAGAGCCCAAGAGAAAACCCCTGCAAATCCACCCCCCCTTTCTGGTCAGCCCCAGATAATATACTAAACATGACGTGATATGATATGGAATATTTCATTGGCACATCCAAATGCCAGTTCTGGGTTTGCTATTCACTGTGCTTCTCCCCTCCCAGTCCTAATGCAGCTGTGAACAGCCAAACACGATGGCCTTGAGCTTCAGCAGCAACTAATAACATTAGTACTTTTATCATTAGTACTGTTATCAATGTTCTTCTCATAACAAGTCTTACACTGGAACCAAAACACAGCTATTCTAACTACTGAGAAGAAAATTAACTCTATCCTAGCAAAACCAGGACATTGTGGAACAGGGATGCGTAAGAGCACGTCTGCCTATAAAATCACAGAGCTGGGCGGCCCACAGGCCTCAGCGTGGGGCTGGCACTGGGTGGCCATGCCTGTGCTTCTCCTCCTGTGCTCTCTCCTTCAGCCTGCGCACTGAAAAGACCAGTTCATCCAGTCATCAGCCCCACAAAGGTTCCTGTAATTCTGCGAGCCCTTGCTGTTGTGCTTGGACAGTGCTTACAAGGCCCCCAACAAGATACCAGGCTGCTCACTTGAGCAGGCAGCCACTGCAGTTAAATCAGCCACATGTAATTGGGGTTTCAGAGCAGGAATATCAACCAGACCTATAATCCAAAACTCCAGCAGGAAGAGGGTTGTGACAATGCCTTGAAATCTGCACGAACAGTGCTCACCAGGGTGATTAATCACCAAGAACTGATACTGTCTAACAATGGGTTGAGGTTGCTTCAGTTTGCTTTTTCTCTCTTGTTGCTGATGAAGTAGTCCCTTGCAGTTGAGTGGAGGAGTAGACCTTCAGGGCAGCCAAAGGAATTGGATTTAGGCTTAAATCCAGATTGGCTTTGCTAGCACTTTATCCTCTTTGAAGGCCCAGTGTCTGCAGCAGCAGCTGACTGGGTTGCACATGCTCCTTCACAGAGCCCACAGAATGGGCTGTGTGGGTGCTGCTTAGGTGTTGCCATGCAGGGCTGATTTAAGTCAGCCTGGGAGGCTGTTTTAGCCCTCTGGAGAGGATGGGGTGCTCATCGGCTCCTTTCGAGGCTCTCACAACAGTGACAGCACACAGGCAACAGCTGTCACTCAACTACAGCAACTGCAGAGGCACAGCCATTCCCAGCCACAGTTTCTAGCCAAGAAAGCGTATGCTAAGTGTTGAGAAAAGCTGCCTAGCTAAAAAGGTAGCAAGAATAAGCAGACTGCTTTGAGAGGCACTGCAGAGATTTTAAGACACTGTTTACCTGCCTGTGATTTCCTTGCTCTTAGGGATTATGGTCTCAGTTACAGCAGTAGAAAACTTGCATCAAAACCTCAGCTTTTTTGAGGGAAAATAAGGTTTTAGACATTTGCAAAGCTTACAAATTCAAAGCATGCAAATGCTAAAAATCAGGCATCAAGAGAGGCCCCAATGCCTCTGAAAAAAATCCTTTCTTTCAAGAAGGAAGAAGGAAGGGCTGAACAGAAACAGAACTGTAAGTCTGGATACTTGGGGGTTAGTGATATGGAAAAACAGTTCAAGGAAACTTGAACCCGCGGGTGTTGAGAGAGCTGTCTGAAGT
>NW_010289722.1:0-4262 GCF_000700745.2 Antrostomus carolinensis
AGATGAGATGAGATGAGATGAGATGAGATGCCAGCCAATGCCAATCACCCCCAAGTGACTATTTCTCAACACGCACCAAACCTACGCAAACCCAACTCATTTCACATGTACCCACCAAAGCTGCTTCCCCAATAAAACCCACCACGCTCTCCTGAAGTGCTTTGTGCAATATCATTTCCCTTCCAGCTACCGCAGCCAGCGGTGACTCGGGGCTCTCTGTTTGTGTAAAGCTCCAGCACACGCCGGGTAACAGCCCAACAAGGAATTTACAAATACAGTCTTTTGAGGCAGTAATTGTCACTCCAGCCATCTGTTAAAATTGAGAGCAGCGTGGTGGAGGCACAAATACAGGGAGAGCATCGCAGTGATGCTGTGGATGAGCCTCCGAGGGGGAGCAGGGGAGACGCCGTGATTTGGGATCTCATGGGACGTGGGCTTTGACTACTGGCCATAAATCCTGGGGCTCATCCTGTTCACAGTCTGAAAAAAACCCACCCCATTTCCAAACCACATCAAATTTACTAACTTTTGCCATTCTGCACCTTCTTCTTGCCTGTCTTTCTCCCAGCAGACTCCAGTGGCTTTGCCAGGTGGGATCAGCCATGCTGGAGGAGAACACCCACCACCCGGGAGCCTCGAGGGGTTGCTCCAGCCCCACCATGCTCCCCAGGGACCCCCCACAGCACCCATTTGCTTTTTACCTTCAACTCCTGGGTGCTGGTTCCCTGGGGCTGCTCCTTCCAGAGGGAGAGAAGCGTCTGGCAGAAGGTGATGCCCTGCGTGTCCCGGTGAGCTCAGTCCCGGGGCGGTCACAGGGACACTTTTGCAAACAATTACCAGCACAACATGATTAATTAAAACTACAACTGTCAAAATAAAAAATAAACAAGAAGAGCTGGTGATGCAGCCAGAGCTATTCCCTCTCCCTGGGTGGAGATGTGCCCCGAGAGCCGCGATGGGATCACCCAAAGGGGTCGTGTGCCGAAACGCGGCCGCGGGCAACGCTGGGGTGGGACTGGAAAGACCTGTTGGTGCTGACGCTGTCAGAGCCACGAGGACATGGGGCTGGAGGAGAGGTGTGGCAGAGGCCAGTGAAGCTGGTGTCACCGCCTCCTGCACTGTCACCCCTGCGCTTGGCACAGGGTCAGAGCAGCGTTCGCAGCCGGCGGTGGAGGAGGTTGGATGTATCCCACAGCCCAGAGCATCATCCCAAACCCATGCAACCCCCTGTGAGGCTGTACCCGTGAAGGGAATACACCCATTTCATCCTCCCCTTGTGTAAGGTTGGGTCTGTGAGTCCCTGACCCATGACCAGGACCCCCAAGTGCTCGAGGAATAACCCCTCCATCCCAAATCCAGAGTCAATGGGATCACAGAATCCCAGACTGGTGGGGTTGGAAGGGACCTCAGGAGATCATCCAGTCCAACCCCCCTGACAAAGCAGGTTCCCTGGTTGCACAGGAAAGTGTCCAGGCAGGTTTTGAACATCTCCAGAGATGGAGACCCCACACCCTCTCTGGGCAGCCTGTCCCAGGGCTCTGGCACCCTAAATGGGATATTCCGAGGCAGCTGCTCCCACACCCAAGTCCCCATCTCCCACCACTCTGAGTGCAGCACAAAGTGCCTTCAAACCAGTTCAGTCAGAGAGAAAAAAATATAAAAATAATTCTAAAAAGGGCAGTTTTCTTTCTCCCTGACATTTAACAACCTTTTTTGTCCTCCAAGCAGTGGTTTCCCATCCCAAGAGCTGGCAGCACGGCTGATCTTCCTCCAGGCTGGAAACACTTTAAAACCCAGCAGCCGCCCTGTCTCCCCACCCTCCACCACCAGCAAGAAACCCCAAAAGGTTCAAAAAACACTAAATACAAGGAAACACCACGGGAAGTGACATGGGGGATGCCAGGGCCAGGCTGGCTCCTCTGGAACTCGCTGCAAACCTGCATCCCTGCCACTTCCCCCAGCTCCCAGCTTCACCCTCCAGCATTTCCCAAGCTGCTCCTGTTATTTTTCAGCACTGAACTGGTACAAAAGGTGCTGAGGCCATAGCACAGCATCCAACCCATTGGATTCACCAGTTATTAAGGAGAGGAGGAGAGTGGCTGACAACTCGTAGGAGGCAAAAGGAGAAATTAATGGTGCTGCAATTCCCACTGCCTCCGTCATTAGGAAAAGAAAATGCATTGGAGCATCCTCACTCGAGTGCACACTGTAATTTGTTTCCAGTTTAATATCATCCTCCTTCCTGGAGATGGGCTGAAACTGGGGAAAAAAAAAATCTCTGGTTTCAGGGCAGATGCAAAGAAAAGGAGGGGATTTGGGGATTTGAAGAGATTTGTATAAAGAGGAAAAAAAAACCCCAAAATCATCTAAACCTGGGTGGTGTTGGTGCTGCAAGAGGCAATCAGCAGCGAAACTGAGAGAGACGTTATCACCCGGAGCTGCTTGCTGATAAAATAACTCATTAACTCAATATTTGCCTTAAGTCAGTGAAGTTTTTCTCCTTCCCACCAAACTCTGCACAAAAAAAAAAACAAAACCCTGGTGCTTGTGCTCCTGCGTGAGACAATGGCATCACCTCACCCGACAGCACGAGTTTTGGGGCAGGACAGGAGAATCTGAGTTTTCTCTGGGATTTAATCCTCTCCTCAAACCCTGAGTTTTGCACAAGGAGGTTGGGATTTTCCCCAGCCTGGTGTTTCCTCCTCGGGGCCTCTTGTTTGCACAGGCGACTGCCAACGTTTCCTCTTCCCAGTGCCACGAAAAGGTTGAGCTCACCCCTCAAAGCAGCTCAGGGTGGGGAGCAGCTTGGTTTAAACATCAGCACCTACAACTCCCCAAACCCATAAAACATCATTAATTAAGGTATCAAATCCACTCAGCTTATCCCCCCACCAAAAGCTGCAGAGCTCCCCTACATCTTCTGCTTCTGGGTTTTAATTCAAGAGCATAGCCGGGCTGACAGCTTGTGTCATGCTCCATAATTCAAAAGTCAGGTCTCCAGGAGCTGCTGAGAATTGAGAAATAATAAAATACAGACCTGGTGGTCCCACGGCAGCAAAATCGTTGGGTTTTTCTTCCAGGGCTGGAACAAGGAAGAGATAAACCACGCTTGCTCCAAAGCACAGACAAACAACAGCTTATCAGCACGTTAGCAGCCTCAAGGCTATTGCAGGGCTTCAGGAAAAGTATAATTCCTCACTGCTCCTGGTAAAGTTGCTATTTTTGGCCCCTCCGTCACACCGAGCTGCTGCCTTCACCTGCACCGGGCTGGGAAAGGAGCCAACCCCTGCAAAGCCTGTTTCCTCCACAGCTGCCAAATTCACCAGCAAACAGCAACACTTTTGGTAAAAATTGAGGTAGTTGTTAATAAAGTTGCAGATTCGTTGCAGTTCAGAGTGGTTTGATTTTATTATTATTATTATTTGTGGTATTTTCCCCCACACACACATTTGAAATGGCTGATTCCCTAGGAGATCTCCCCAGCAGAGACCCAACATGTCAACTCTGGGGCATTGCCACCAACAACCCATCTCAACTGCCCTTGGTGCAACTGGAGGCCATTTCCTCTTGTCCTGTCCCTTGGGCCTTGGTTGAACAGACCCACCCCCACCTCTCTCCACCCTCCTCCAAGGGACTTGCACAGAGCCAGAAGGTCTCCCCTCAGCCTCCTTTTCTCCAGGCTCAAAAAAAAACCCCAGTTCCCTCAGCTGCTCCTCATAAGACCTGTGCTCCAGACCCTTCACCAGCTTCACTGCCCTTCTCTGGACACACTCCAGCACCTTGATGTTCTTCCTGTAGTGAGGGGCCCAAAACTGAACACAGCACTCGACGTGCGGCCTCACCAGTGCCCAGTACAGGAGGACAATCACTTCCCTGGTCCTACTGGCCACACTAGTGCTGATCCAGGCCAGGATGCCCTCGGCCTTCTTGGACACCTGGGCACACTTCCCAGGAGAGCAGGCACCAGTTTGGGGATGTTTTGATGCTATGGATGGTCCAACCAGGACTACCAGAGGGTTTGAGGCTGGCATCAGCATCCCAGGGGATGCTCACCTGGCTCAGGGGGGAGATACTCAAAGGGCAGAACCCGCCTTTGTGCTGGACTTTCCAATGACACTTTGCAGGGTTCAGGGTGGAAAATGATGGATTCTCTGTCCTGGGGGATGTGGTGGTGTCACTGGGCCATCACTGGACGGGCAGCCAAACCCAGCCTCTCACTCACTGTCCACCCCAGGGGATGGGGGAGAGAACTGGGGGGCAAG
>NW_010289723.1:0-413 GCF_000700745.2 Antrostomus carolinensis
GGTTTGTTTTGGACGCTGTCACCCAAAGGCGGCATGCAATACAGTGGCTGCGAGCTAGTGACAAGATGAATAAGTGTATTGCTTTATGAAAAAGCAAAGGAGGGGAAAAAGTGGATATTGTGGGGGAGGCTCTTATAAATGAACTGTCAAGCGAAAGAAAGTTAAAGGGAAATCTCCTGCTGTAAATGCATCGGGCGGGCACTTCTAATAAAAATCAGGGTCCTGGAGGAATTAATTACAGCAGCATTACAGGAAGAATTCGTGGAATTGCAAAACGTAGTTGGCACAGACCAGCACGGACTGCTATTGCAAATGGGGAAACTGCAGGAGAGTTTAACAATTCCTGAGCTGATATGCAGGACATTGTAGTAGCATAATAGCACTTCAGACACACTAATGAATAATAGTGTCCA
>NW_010289723.1:442-655 GCF_000700745.2 Antrostomus carolinensis
AGATTGAGGTCACTTAATTTGTTTTTATATGCAAAAGCTTCCCACTGGAATCTGACTTTTTTAGGTCGCTTCTACCTGCCACGAAGAAAAAAAATAAGAAAAAAAATACCTTCTTCTAATAACAGAACGATATAAATTCACCGCATAAGCCCAGCGAATTTAGGTGTAATTAATCAACAGGGAGACTTGCGTTTATTGTGAGCGGCTGTTCCC
>NW_010289724.1:0-1610 GCF_000700745.2 Antrostomus carolinensis
GGGGGGGGGCACCCTGGGCACCCAGGGGGAATACCGGGGTGCAGAGGGGTCCCATGTCCACCCACCCCGTGTCTCTGGATGGGGTGCTGGGATGGAGATGGGGTTCCATGGCCCCCCATTCCATGTTCTCCAGGAGGTTCACCAGGATGGGGAACCATTCCCATCCCACTTCCACCCATCCCGTGTTCTCCAGGAGATATGCCAGGGTGGACTTGGAGCCCCATGCCCACCCATCCCATGTTCTCCAGGATATACATCAGGATGGAGAAGTGTCCCCATGCTCCTCCATCCTGTGCTCATCCATCCCATGTTCTCCAGGAGGGACATTTGAGTGGAGACAGGATACCATGCTCAACTATTCCATGTTCTCCAGGAGTTTCACCAGGATGGAGAGGGGTCCCATACTCATCCATCCCGTGTCCATCCATCCCATGTCTCTGGATGGGGTGCTGGGATGGAGGTGGGGTTCCATGCTCACCCATCCCATGTTCTCCGGGAGGTTCTCCAGGATGGAGGTGGGGAACCATGCTTGCCCATCCTGTGTTCTCCAGGAGATACACCAGGATGGAGAAGGGTCCCATGCTCACCCATCCTGTGTCCATCTGTCCCACGTTCTCTTTGTGGGGTGCTGGGAAGGAGATGGGGGCCCACGCTCACCCATCCCCCTTCCATCCACCCCCCATTCTCCAGGAGGGGTGCTGGGATGGAGTTGGGCTTCCACATCCACATGTCCCACATTCTCAAGGAAGGACACTGGGAATGAGACAGAGCATCACAGGGACTCATCCCAAGTTCTCCAGGAGGAGACTGACTGGGATGGAGAGGTGGTTCCCACACCCCTCAGGTGTGACCCCCACACAGAACTGGGGTCCCACATCCACCCATCAGGGCAGGGGATAGTGATGGGTCCCACATCCACTCATCAGGGCAGGGTGGTGGGATGGAGACAGGATCCTCCATCTGCCTTGGGAACCCCAACCCTGGTGAGGGGTCAGGGACACCCCCGATTGCGGGGGGGGCCCATCCTGCTCCCGTGTCACCCATGGGTGCTGCTCCCCTGTGACCTCAGGTCCCTGCTGGCTTCGTCCTCCTGGAGGTCACGGCACATGGAGCCACCAGCGAGCAGCTGCCTGTGAGTTGGGGACAGTCAGCGATGTCCCCACAGGGCCCTGGGACCCGTCACGCCGTCAAGGGCTGACAGAAATGATCAGAGGGTGGGGACATGTGACATGTCACCACGATCTGTCCCTTTTCACCTCCCTGCTCCCTGTCACCTCCCTGAGGGTCTCTGCCACCCCCACCGTGTCACTGCTGGGGACACCACTGCCCCGAGGGAACTGTCACCTGTGGCTGAGCTGGTGGGATGGGTCCCCATGGGGCAAAGGGGGGGAGTCATTGGGGGACAGGGGATGGGACAGCCCAGGGGACAGGGTCCCTGGGGGCCATGGGGACAGGACAGCCCAGGGGACAGGGTCCCTGAGGGCCATGGGGACAGGACTGTCCATGGGACAGGGTCCATGAGGACCATGGGGATGGGAAAGCCCCGGGGACAGGGTCTCTGGGCACCACGGGGACAGGACAGCCCATATGGGGACAGGAGAGCTTGTGGC
>NW_010289725.1:0-218 GCF_000700745.2 Antrostomus carolinensis
GGCGCGCGGCGCCAGCAGCACCCAGGCCATGACCAGCCGAGGAGCCGCCAGGCCGAACGGGCAATCCCAAGCCAGTAAAATCTGTCAGTTCAAACTGGTGCTACTGGGAGAGTCGGCGGTGGGGAAATCCAGCCTGGTGCTGCGCTTCGTCAAGGGCCAGTTCCACGAGTACCAGGAGAGCACCATCGGCGGTGAGTCGGTGAGAGGTGCCCGTCCTG
>NW_010289727.1:0-13464 GCF_000700745.2 Antrostomus carolinensis
AATAAAATAAAATAAAATAAAATAAAACAATCCCAAACCAACTCCCACCAAAAAAATACAGAAAGAAACAAAGACTACATTCGGACAAAGATAAATAATGTATCCTGAAGGCTGTATTCGTTAAATGGGAGTATTTATGGCTGGTTCTGTTACTCCACTGATGTATTAACATCTATAAGAAGCACATAATTCTTGTTACAAATTTAGCTAAACAAAGACTATTACCAGTGGCCAGTATCACCATTCACACACACATATATTTAAATTTAAATTTCAGCACATGAAAGAATTTATACTCGCAACCAAGCAACTTTACCTTCTAGTTTATTTAGTTGAAGTAAGTTTTACTTGCTAGCGATTAAACGAGAAAATCTGCTCTGGGCCAAATTACCCTGTAAATGGAGCATATCACAGTGTGTGATATGCACACTTGAATTCAGGCTGTCTACAATCCCACTCACAGACATTGCAATAACTAGTCCTTGAACCGTCTCTCAGAAAACTCTGGCAGCTTTATGCATGAAGAGCTAATTGAGAGGTGTTTCCATGGTATTGAAAAAGAGCCAGAGTTGAAGTGGAAAAACCTTTTAACAATCCGCTTTTGTCAATGCCTTTCCTTTAGAACATACAGTGGGTTTCACCTTTAGTTAGAATTTAATCCAAAATGTATAAAAAGCTCACCTTGATTTATATCAAGGAAGTTGGAAGCTGACTGCATCACTGTTGGTTGTTGTTTTGTTTGGGGTTTTTTTTAGTTTTCCCAATACTTGAAAGCAACATCTGATTTGCTCACGGCCTATAAAAAGTCATCAGTATTTATACTTTTTCATATAACAAAACTCTTTAGCAACCTACCTTCTTGATACCACCATTCCTGTTATGTGGGTGATTTGGCTCTTAAATTTTTAGTAACCTTTAAATAAGTAAAATAACCATAGGGCTAGGAGAGACAGTAATAGACTAGTGGGTTTTCTGTTATTATAAAGTGATGGAATTAGGTTATTTTTTGGTATGTTTCAGAGGTAAATACGGTACTTTCTGCACACTGCTCGTTTTGCCATACATATGAAACTATGCATAAAAATGCCTCATAACAGTGTTTAGAAATTGTGTCGGTGTTTCAAACCTTGTGTTTTATATACACATGCTTGAAAAGGTTTTAAAGACAGTTGATTGCTGGCCTCTTATCTGTTCCACTTCCTCCCTCCACTCCACTTTTCATTCTCCCCGATTCTCACACTGCCATTATAAAATACTAGAACCCAAAAAGAGAAGGACTTCCTAAATTGCCTAACGTTCTCCTATAAGAGGGGAAAAATTGTGAACTGAAAAACACTTACAAATCAACAGTGGTTTAGACAGCAGGGATATAATATTGACTAATATTGTCAGGAAAGAACATGTAGTGAGTGATTTGATTCTTGCTGCTGGAAAAAAGTTAAATATTAAAGAGATATCAAAACGTATGCATTTTTAACATCTTTTTTAGATATGTTGATGAATTGTCTCACTGTATGTGTGTTTTTTTTCAGTCTCACTAGTGTTCTTCATGTCAAATAACGAATAACATTGTCCATTTTTGTATGATGCTATCATGATTGAGAACTTTGAACACAGTATATAATAATTAGACTCTGTGACCACCTAATTTTTTTTTGTACTGTAGCTACAGCTACTGAAAATCTTGTGTTCATGTGGATTGTGCGTGTCTTGTTTATTCTCAGCTCAGAGGCATTTCAAGTGCAGTCAGAGCTTCTTAAGGGTAGGTTGCATACTGCCTTGCACCTAGACAAAAGAGACCAAATGTTTTAAATAATCTATGCTATTTTTTACCACTTATCAAAATTTCTGTAGTACTAGAATATTATCTGTTGCCTTAGGCAATATTTGTTAGATATTTTTAGTTTGGGTGAGTATGGCTAACATAACAAATGGTTAACAAATTGAGACCCAAAAAAGTTAAGTAATAAAGATGCTGGCTACTTATATTGCTCAGAAAAATATTTTGGCATATGGAAGAGAATCACATTCATCTTCCTTATGTAGCCACACAGAAGAAAGAATGCAGAAATATAATTTGTTTTTAAATGGCTTGAAGAGTGTTCTTAATCTTTCCTGTAGTTACTGACCTTTCACTACGCATTTGAAAAAACAAGTTCACCGCTACTATAAACTGTTGTAAAACGTGATAAATTTACAGATATATATATATATATATAAGTAATATATACATATAAAGATAAGCCACAATGAGGGGCATATTTAAAAAGAAAAGTAATATTCTGATCACCATAGAAACAGCAGTAGATACGATCAGTTTTAATGCATTTATCAGCAGTGGCAGAAAGCATTATCTGATAGATTTAGAAAAATGTTAGAAAGATCAAGGAGTTAAAACCAAATCAAATGCAGAGCAATTAAGATTATGTTTTAAAGAAAGAAGAAAAAGATCTGGCTGAACTGTTGTTCTTTTTTTTTTTCGCTTTCCACAAAAAGGAACTCTAACCAGTATCATTCTGGCGATAAGTATTATGAAATAAGTATGTGCTATGCAGCACAGCTGTGTGGTTATTCTAAATGTTCAGGAGCACCTAACAGTGAAGGCAAACAGTGGCTTTAAAGATATTTCTGTACCAGAGTGTACTTTGATGGTAAGAAGCTGCAACATGCTAAATTCTGAGGTTTCTGTGCAACAGAAACCATACTGTACAGACACTCCACCTACAGCACTGTGGTCAAAAAGTTGATTGAAAGGCATTTTAGATGCAGAAAAATATGTTGAGTTAGTACATTTCATTTTCTGTATGCTTAGCTTTTTCTAAAGCATGCTTTTATATATATATATGTTTCAACAAATGCATTGCAATTTTCTGTAATCAGATAAAACATCAAAGGAATATTTGAAAGAGTATATTTTTTTCAGAATTTGAATGAAGTTTTGTTACCTGTCTCTTTATTCATTCAAAATATCAAAAGCCATCGAGACAGACAAATTTAGAAAGAACTTACTATCAGTTATGCATACTTGAGACCAGTGCTGTGGAAAGTGTGTTTTTAAAGTGCTCGAATAATTGTATTTAATGGCAATCCATCTCTTCTTAACAGTATGTTGACAGAGGCTGAAGAGATTGAAATGACAATAAGAGGAATAACATTCAGTGTACATTTGGGAGAATAAATGTTCATAGTATTGGCACAGAGCCTCATCTTTCTCAGATGGACTACAAATAGGGATTAGCAATACTTAAAGGTCACATTTTCCATGGCCTGACATGCTGGGATTTTAAGGTAGTCTGGGGTCGCAGTTAGCATTAACTTGCGTTAGGAGCATGACAAGATAAAACAGCAGCCGTATGAACCATGTACAGACAAATCTTCTTGCCTCAGCATTAAAGTGCAGAGGTGCTACTGCCTATGGGTATTAAGGAATGGTAGCAACAAGTGTGGGATTAGGCAGACCTATAAACTTACTTGCGTGCCTGTCCTTGACATATCAAATACCTTGACTACATGTTAAATTTGATTAATAATAGGCTTAGAAAAAGAAAACATATTTTTGTCTTTAAAATTCTTGTCACTGAAAATTATTAAAGAAAAGAAAAAAATGCTAAAAAAAAAAAAAGAAATCACGGCTACTGTGTACACTTAGTGGAAATTGCACATATGAAGAAACAGAAGGAGAAAAATTCAACCATACAATTAGCTTAAACAGCTCATGGTAGTTTCTTATTCTGAGTCACATGTCTTACTGGAACTTGTAAGAAAACTAGTGCAGAAAAAAAGAGGGAAAAAAAAAAAAAATATGTGCAGGTCTTTCGTTGTCAAAACAGTCCCTGTGGAAAATTATGGGTTTGTACAGAGTAATGATATTTTTCATACTGTCTAGGTTTTGCGTGATGTCAGGGCATTAGCTGGCCTACTGAGAAAACTCATCCCTATTTTTTCCTATATAATATGACCCAAAGTCCATTGTACTAAAAAAATGCCAGTTCATATTTCCAAGCATCTAATTTGAAGTTAAATAAAGTATGCTATGTCTGTGTTAGAAAAGATCTTTTTTCAAAGATCTTGTTTCAAAGGTGGTATTTGTTGCTGGACAGCTATTGTTTGTTCTTCATTCGTGCTTTAGAATTCTCATTTCTCACACATGTGTTTGAATTTTTAACACTAGATATTTCTTCAAAACTATTGTGAGTGTGTTTATAAGAACGATATATCTATTTTACACAACTTAAATGCTGTATGAAATAATTTCCTCACTAAAAATCTAGCAGGAGTTGGGAGGCATGGACTCAAAGTCAATCACTATCAAAAAAAAGAGTTGACTGCACATGTTCAAACTCTTTACAGCTGCAAATCTGAGGTGCAGTTTTAAAATATTGATGGGAAAGATGTATGCAATATAAAGAGTATATGACTTCAGTAGCTACAGAGAAAGATGCAATATCAACACTTCATAGCTCTACTTAATGGAAATGTCCCATGCTCTTTATCTTTACCTAAAGTTTTGTGCAGTGACAATCGGGTATATATCCTCCCTTACGTAACACAGACATATACTATCTTTTGGAAGTATATTTATATTTATGCATTTGCCTTCTGAATGTGTTCAATTCAAAGACTACAGCAGTCTCATGTTATATTTCCAAAAAAAGAAGAAGGACTGCAAAGACCAGCTTGGGGATTTTTAACCGATTTTTTTTTCTTTTTTTTTTTTTTTTCCAGGTGACATTTACAAAGAGGAAATTTGGGTTAATGAAGAAGGCTTATGAGCTGAGTGTTCTGTGTGACTGTGAGATTGCTCTGATCATCTTCAACAGCACCAACAAACTGTTCCAGTATGCCAGCACTGATATGGACAAGGTGTTGCTGAAATATACCGAGTACAACGAGCCGCATGAGAGTCGAACGAATTCAGATATTGTTGAGGTAAGGTTTTGTGTTCTCTGAGGATTTTTTTTTTTAACTTTGCTCTGAGACAGAGATACTCAAAGCCAGAGGCCTGATCATCTTTCTCAAGGGTTGTAGAACGTACCCCGGAGGTGACATAGCGGCAGGAAAGCAGAACAGGGACAACGGAGTATGGGTTTGGGGGTTGGAGATGTTGCAGCAGAGACTGGAGGGAATCCATGTCTTTTGTGAGCTCTAAGTTTTATCCTGCTGAGTCTCACATGCTCAGCAGAAACTCCTGTGATGGGATCTCTAGATCCCTGTCATCCAGCTTTCTGTGCTGTTTGTCCTTTTCTCCCATCACTCCTTTCCATGCCTTGACCACTACCTCCCAGCTGAATCCCACCCTTGTCTTCTAGTCGCTCCCAGTGACATGCTCTCCAGAAAACATTGTGTGCCTTACAGTTTTAGTGTCCTCTGTCCGGAAAGAACTAAAAAATACATTGTGAAGGAAATGAAAGAAAAAGATTTAGTATCACTGCCTTAAGGCATTCAATTGACTTGTTTAGCTTTTTGATTATTTAGAGGAAAAAGGTTTAATAAAATGCAAGAATATTTTACTTGCAATAAAAAGTGTTTCAGCTCCCTCACACAGAATGCTGTTACTTTGCTCTAATAATAAAAGTATCAAAGCAATGCTATGAGAATACTAGAGACAGCTTTTAATTATTAAAAAAAATTCCATAGGGCAAGTTATATTTCAAATTACTGAAAATTATCAATTGAAATTTAAGATTTTCAATGTTAAGCTTCTAATATTTGCAGAAAAGTCAGTTTAATTTATAATCACATTAAGATTTCAGCCATGCAAAATAAATGAAGCTTTCAATTATTTTGTTGCAATAGCAAAACACTCAGAGTGAAATCTAAAAAAATGCTTATGTGACTTACACAACTCCTGTTACAAAAGCACCTAAGTGATCAGGCATCTAAGAGTATAATTTTTAAAATTATTGGAAGGATGTCATCCTGTCTTAAAAATCAGTAAGAAATTATTCATAAATGCTGCTGAATACCTTGGCCTATACACTTATATTACTTCAGATATTTTTAACAGTATTAGTTTCAGATTTTTAAATAATCTGGATGTTGTCTAAAATGAGACTTCGGTGCTTTTGGAATCCTCACCTGGGTTAGTCATATTTTTGAGACTAGCAGTAGAAGAAAATAAGTGTGTAAATTACATATAAAATATTTTTGGTGAAGAAAATAGACATGATTACACTTGTTACAAGATGTCACAGTCACACCACCATAGATTAGTAAAGACTGCAACCTAGGAATATATATTACTTTTCTGCCTATCCTTATGTCAATGTGTAGGATGATACTGTTTTTCTTCCTTCATGATCTCCCAGCAGATGTTCTCCCCCCTTAGGAGAGCATGAGGTTCTGACAGCAGAACAAAAATTTATGTGATTTAAGACTAAGAGGAAAGTACATAATTTCTTCCTCCTCTCCATCATCTCTTTTCCTCTCTTACTTCAAATCTCCTATACAGACATGAAGCCTTTCCTGTCGTCCAGCTCTGGTAAGGCCATGTCCTGTCCAGCAGAATTAAAATTCTGTCCCCAGAATAATGCCCTGTCCTCTTTTATTGGCAAAAAGCCAGAATATTCTTAACAGGAAAAGTTTCCTGTGCTATCTTTCCTTCTTCCTGCAGGCTTTCTTGTGGAAATTGGTGAGTAAGCCCGTAGTTAGGGATTTATTACTTTCTTCACAATGAATGAACACTTTTAATCATGAGTACTATGTTTTTTCAAGAAACAAGAGTCAAATGTAAAATTTAAAATAATGTCTATTTTGTTGTAACTTTGAGATTTTCAGAAACTTTTTTGCTATACCAGCTAAGTCCCATTGCTGCAAAAATAATGATCCAGTTTGGGTAGGCTGATAGGCAATTTTACATGCAGACGTGTAATTTTCTGGCTATACCCAAAATTTGGTCGACATCCCTTTTCACTCCTCTAAAAGGAATCAAATAAAAGTAGGTAATTGAAATAACCATTATTTATATTAAGTAATCTAACAATAGGCATAAAAGGCCAAATGAAGTGCATATTTATAGTTTTTTTCCATATGTTCTGTCAGCTCTGAATTCAGTCATTTGACAGCTTTGCTGTTTGTTTTTTTCAATATTCTGCCTGTAATACAAAATACTTAAACCACACGAATGCCAGAACTGTTTCAGGATCAAAGGAGTACTTGGGCAGAGTATAGATTTTGAACAAGAGTTTCATATTATCATGCCTTTACTTGGTAATTAACATCACAGTTACGAGTACAATAGAGGAATAGAGCCCATGAAAGTATGTAATCTGAGAAATGGTTTGACTCCTAGTGTAGTTTGGATATATTTTTAGGTACAGGATATAAATCTGACACACATTTAAATATTTAAATTGATCAGTAAAACTGACTACATTACATATATTTTCCTTGTAAGGAGTCCTTTTTTTTTTTTTTTTTCACTTTCAGACAGCTAGATTTCACACAAGTTTTTAATCTTGTTCTTCCAGAGCAATCAACAGCAGCTGAGAATCAGACAGTATTATTAAATCTGATCATTTTCAACTAAATGACTGTTCGATAACTGTATTTCAGTGGAAGAAAAGGGCATAGCTGTCCTCACAGATTTCTTCACAGTGTTACAGAAAGAAAACTTTTTTAGGCAGACTTTTGAAAATTTGAAATATAACTGTCAACCGTATAAAAGTCTTTAATTTAGAATCCAATTTCTGTTCACATTCAGCATAACATTAACTATTCAGTTACTTTTTGGTTGTGGTAAGACTGTGTTATCAGTCATTAGAATGTGGTAGAACTTCTTTGAATAATCTGTGTTCAAAGAAAATCGAAAGAGTAGGTCTCTAATATGTAGTTAATTACTTTTAAGTTAAACCACTGCAATACAAATGGAAAAATTACATGAATTTTCATGTAGGTCTGGTTAAAGCTGTTAATTTTATTAAGCAAACGTTTTTGGTTTAATTACTAGGATTAATTATATTTAGCATTTCTGAAGGAATGAGTCTTCAGGCTGTAATTTGTTACTTGAAGTATCAGAAGACACCAAGTGTCATACATTTAACAAATATTACATTGTTTTTAAGGGAAAAAATATTTGTCATTCATTTTAATATTTGTATTACTGCAAATCAAGCAATTTGGTCCTACCCAGCTTATAGGTATATGAACTGATTACATCTGTCATGATGTAAAATGGAGCAGCTAATATTAAGAGAATTGTAAAGTTCAGTGACTTTTATTCTTTGAACTCTCTTGGTTTAATGATTTAAGCAAATAGCTTACACTTTCTTTAGACATGTAGTGCTTTTATTTACATATAATAAATATAACTGAGATGGTAACTGAGATGGTCTTTTCCAGTTGGCTCATTCAAAATGGAGTTGATTAACATGTAATTTGGTATATCTGATTTCTTTAGATCCCCAAAATTATCTACTAGCTGAATGTGTTTCAGTTATTACCCAATAAATACACTTACAACAACCACAGGTAACTAAAAGTCAATGTATACTAATGAAGGAGAAAATATTTGCATTCAACACTCATTAAAGTGAGTGACAATTATTGTGAGTCTTACCAAAATCTATGTGGAGTTTTTCTGATACATATTAATTCTGGAAAAAATGAAAAAAAAAAAGTACAAAAAAGAAAAAGTACATTCTGAGACTTTTATTTAGAGTTAACTGGAGACTTTTGTTTAGAGTTAACTGGATTCTTAAAACTGAAGCCTTTATGTGCTCACCCACCAAACCACTCACACCACAGTTGTTCATTCAATTTTGCTTCTCTTAAAAAATGCATGTTGGTTGCTGGATATAGTAACTTATTTTAAGGAGTAGCAGAACCTGCACAGGGTTCCTTTGACGCTGAGGAAAAAAAGATTAATTTCATCTTTGTGCTAACTTCCAAGTATTGTATGTAAATACCAACAACAATATATTCAGCAGCTGTCATTTAAAATCCTGTGATACAATTACTAGAAGATTTGTAATTCTTTACTTTAAAATGGGATTACATTTTCTGTCATTACAAAATCCTGTGGCATTTGGTGCACAGTCTTTGGTACGGAAGTAGTGTTTTCACAGATAGAGTTCCAATCTGTCCTTAGATGTTTGTCAATACATCCAATTCCTATCTGCTCTACCAGAAAAAACTTACCTTATATGAGTTTGTTGTTTAACATTATCAGCACAGTTGTATAGGACTAGGCAATAATTTTCCTATGGCAATGAGTAAATGAGGAAGAGTAAATATCAGAGTCTTACAACAGACAAGTAAGTGCATATTTTGCATTTACTTAAAATGAGGTCAGATAGTCTCTTTGCTTCTGTAAAACAGAAGAGGGTGTATCACAACTTTCAGTGGTATTTCACTACCACACTACTGTGAGTAACAAAAATCCAGCGCCAAAGCACTGTAAGCCCACTGTGAGCTCGAAAAGGACATCACCCTTTGATTGCAGGGGGCATATTTCAGAGTAGGAATTCAGGGAAATATTTTGCATCTTGGCTGCAAATGTGTTTACAACTGTGTCAGAAATCTGCTGTTCTTCAGCTAAGCCATCCATCCTTTGCTGATTTGAGGTGAAACTTCCTGCCTCTGTTCTCTCCCACTACCCCTTCTTCCTTGTCACTGCTTTCATGTCAAAGCATCAGCTACTGTCTCAGCTTTATCAGACGTCTAGTGGGTTTTTGCTAAGTCCTAGTTTTGACTCTGTTTCTTAGATACTGAGTCTAATACACTGTTCCTTACTCTGTATGCACATAAATCATTCCTCTGCAAAATCACTAACCACTTCGTCTTTCAGCTTGTTTTAAGCCCACAATCCACCAATTTCTTTGGCTCTGGTGATCTTATTGTCACTCTTTCTACAACTGACTTCTATTCCTCTGTTGATTCAGTGGTCACTACCTTTAACTCAAGTTCTCCTACTAGGTCAGCCCTTTCAAATTCATCCCGTTAACCATATCTTCCGTTTTCTGGTCAACATACATCTACCTCCTCAGTTCCCCTCTGCCATACCGCTAATTGCTGGTAGAGAGAAAAGAGGAACAACACAAACTTCCTCCATTTTTTCTTTCCTAACTGAGGTTCTATTTTATCAATGCTGATCACCCACCAAATCTTCTCCGAATTTTGTGAAGTTCACAACTTTAAACTGCTACTTTGCATGCATCTGTCTGATCTTTGCAGCTGTCTTTTGTCTTACAAGAAACTCTTCCATCACCTCTGTGTCTGTCTGAAATATCTCTCTTGCTGTCTGTCTTTGGCTCTATCTTTTACTGGCATCTGGCTTCAACTATTCCTTTTTTTCTCTCTCTTTTTTTTTTTCTTTTAACACTTAGGAGTTGAGGGTCCTCAACATAGATTTCTACACCTAGGAAGACGTCAGCTCCTGCAATACACTGTCATATCCTCCTACTTCAATAAAACCTTATCTTCATTTGGCTTCTCAGCTATATATTGTCTTACTCTGTGGGGTTTTTTTCACCTGAATATTTATCGAGCATAATACACCATTTCACCCACCTCTCCACTCACTCTTGCAATTTTGTGGTGCTCTAATACATACTAACAAGTCCCACCTCAAAATATTTACAGCTCTACTTCAGACATGGCTTAGCAAGAGCAGGGAGCAAAATAAAGTGCTGATGATACAGTAACATGATTCTCTATTTAAGATAAATCAATCCTGTTTCTATCAAACTATGTTTATACCTCTCGTACTAAGGATTTTTTTATGACCATTTCTGATGGTTTCCTCATCTTCTACTCATCTTCATTTTCATCCTTCTTAATCTCTTGCCTGAGAGAGATTGCACTCCGGTATGTACTTCTGCTTCCTGCCCTTGAGAGTGACATTAAGATGGGCTCTCCTTTGTCTCTTGTCTCACTAGCTGCTCCTTTGGTCTGACTGTTAGGGGTCACTTTTCCATTACACTTGATGCTCCTCCATCCTCTTTTCCCTCTTCTTTCTCATTGAAATGGGGTCAGTTTGGAGAAACTTGCATTGGGTGAACTCCTGCTTTTAGTGATACTGAAGACTTCATCAAGAATTAGCCTGAGCTACTTAGTCTAGGAGAGTTTAATTGTCCTAAGGCTGTTGTGATGGGGTTGCTGGTTGGCCATGAGGAAAAAAAGTAGTTCTAATTTGCAATAATATGTCATATTTTAAAATAATTTATAAATTATAGATTCTTTTTCATAGATAATCAGCACCTAGCATTGTCTTTTTAATTTATTTTGCATGGGATCATACATCTTTCTCTAGTAACTGGTGATGAATTGACCTTTTTCAGAGTATTTTCCCCTCCCCAGTGGTCTTCTCTATTTACTGGGAGAGAAGGAACTGGACATAGCAAGAGAGTTTAGTGCCATTTTGCAGCAGCGTTTTCACCCCAGGGGAAGATGGGAGCTTCACCCTGCAGTTTGCACATCCTTTGTGTTTTACAACACACACAGACATCTTTACAGACCTTTAATGTTAAGATGGTAGGGAACAAAATAATATCAAGCCCTGTAGGGTGGTGGAATTCAGAATTTTGGTGGAATTCAGAATTTTGCTTTTGTGTGTGTGTTCTTGCTTCTTAAAAAAGCATTTTGCTCTAAAAATACGTGTATAATGAAAGAAATGCTAGTAACAATAGATAACAATGAATACTTCCACAGGTTTTTAAAAGAACTAGCTTGAATTGAAAAATCCAATAGCTTTCAGCATGACCAGCAACAGAGTATTAATAGACATGAAATACTAGTAAATCTCCTACAGGCTGGAGGCACTGGAGACTTAAAACTTAGTACAGCTTTAGCACGTTGGAAGGTTGGAGTTGATGAGGATGGCGCTCAGGCAGCAAAAAGTGCACGCATGATGGGATGTGCTCCCTGGGCAGTATATTGTGCCTGAGAGGAATGCCACAGTCCTGGTTTGCTGATGGACTTATTGCACATTATCCCATCAATTCTTACAGGTGTGCCGTGGGTCCTATAGCATATGTAGGATTAGTCACTTGGTATGGAAGTTCTGAATGAGAAGAAGAGGAAAAAAAAATTCCTTCTGTCAATTATTTCTAAAGGTCACAGAGCTAATGACTAACTGGGAGGTTAATTAGATTCTGAAAGCCTCTTCATATCAATTAAGACTCTTATCTGTATATTTGTAGTAAATAAGCCCATATAACTCTCCAAATGTGCTCTTTTTAGGAAAAGTAAGGCAACTGTTGTAGCTTGTTTAATGCAATAAATGTATTTTCTTCTCTTGTCATCATAACATAATACTGCATATAAACAAGCTGTGAAATACACATCAAGTCAGCTCTTCAGCTGTTGAAATCAGGGGAATTATTTCAGCTACCATGGGCTGAAGATCTGGGACAGTATAGAAAGTAAGCCTGTATGTAAGAAAGGTTATTCAGGGTGATCTAAAGACAGTACAGTCTATTGGATACTGCCCTGGACTAGGACTCATGAGACCTGGATTTTATTAATAGCTTTGCCAAATACTGTTGTGTGACCTTGGACAAGTCACATTTCCTCCGAGTGCTTCAGTTTCCCTATCTGTAAAATGGGGATAGGGTTATTGATTTCCTTTGTAAATTGGTTGAAGACCAGCCTGTTAAAAAACTAGCTGCTGTTACCAGTTTCCACAAGCCAGGAGATGATTGGACAGGGTCAACTGGCCAAAGAATTTCATTTGGATGATGATTTAAACTTTTTAAATACTTACTTCTTGTTTCAGTTTTAGTAAATATGAGCCAAACCATTACTGCTAACCTCATGTATGACAAAATCATGGGACTGGCTTCAAGATGTTCAGCATTTTTGTAATATGCCTTTGGTCTTTCTTTGTTTACCTTCTGAGTTTTGAGCCTTTGGAAAATGTGTTTGTAACCTAATATCCTCATGTGAGTTTTTTCTATGTTTTTCCTGACCGTGAATAGTGCGAAAAGATCTAGGAGGGGAAAATACCACTAAAAAACTCTCCACTTTATCAATCTTAATTTCATTTTTTCAAGCAATTAATTTAGAAATACATCCTTTTTTAAGCAAAAGCTGACATTTTTACCTAATCTTATTATTCCATCACTTTGGGCTTTATGTAAATATTAGCTATTACAAGACCACAAGAAAAACTTCAAAGCTGGAAAACTGTAGAAGGCAATTCTGTTCTGTCCAAAGTAGTCCCTCAGTGGGACTGCTGCTCCAGTCACTGAGACTGTCCAAATTAGTCCCTCTACTACATCCAATAGATACCAATTTATTCCCTTCCTCCCACTTATCCACATGAGATTTTTGATTCTTTATCTTTCCATCCACAGGCTATTGTTTAAGCACTCCTTAACTCTGCAGCATCCTCTTGCTGTGCATCTAATAAGTGATAGACTTTTGATGCTTTGTAGCCTAGAAGAAGAAAGGTGGAGGGTCAAGTCTTGACACTATCATTTTTTTTCTAATATATTTATATTAGAAAATATAAATATATTAGAA
>NW_010289728.1:0-11994 GCF_000700745.2 Antrostomus carolinensis
AAGTGCCATAGCTATCTTTCTAGTCACTGTTCTTTCTCACTTCTGTTCCTACAACTGGATTCATAAATAGATGTCTGCACCTTGCAGAGCCCTACTCACCAAGACTATAAAACAGATTCATAAAGTGGAAGGACAAGAGGGAACATTCAGTAATTCTGTCTGACCTCCTCTATATATTACAGGCAATAGAATTTGCCCTTTTATTTGTCTAGAACATATCTTTTGGAAATACACCCAGTTCTGAGGGCATCAAAGTGTTTGAGGATTTAACACTTTTATTGATATTTTATTACAGTTATTTATTATTCTGTTTTTTAAAGAATCGTCCTTTACATCAAAACTTAAACATATTTACATTAAGCTTCCAGCACTTATTTCCTCTTTCTTGCTAGATCCTATAGCCCTTAGTATATAGTGTTCCCTACTGTTGTGAAGTTACCTCTCAATATTTTGATAAGCTGTGTGGGTAGAAGTCATCAGGATGCTCACTGTAGCAGGTTTATTCCTCAAAGCTCTTTTCACAACTTTTACAGTTTTTAACATCCTGATATTCTGCTTAGACAGTGAAATGTAGAATGTCCAAATTTTTACATCAGGTGGAACAACAAATTTCAGAATTTTTGTTGCACAATAATGTTCAATATGGTTTTGCTGTGATTATTCCCATGTTGTTATTTCTTTTATTTAAAACAACTTTTGTAATTTGTTTCTCTGAAGACCATTTGATTTATAAACTAATTAAAAAACAGAAAAGGGTATTATTTCATATCTGCACTTGTTAGTGAATATGAGTTTGCTAGTTGCGACACACTGTGCCTCACTAAATATTTCTAGAATTGTGTTAATTTAAAACAAAGAGGTAAAATAAGAAGATATTAATACTGATGCTAACTTTATTCCTTAAGAAGGTTTTAATATAATTTCCTCCTAACTTTGGAGTAAATATACCTCGGACATTCCTCAGAATGCTTATTTAACTTCTATTAAAGGACATAAAATATTAATATTTGCTGATGTGTTTTGGTTTTTTTTTTTAACATGCAGGAGGAATAGTTATTTCAAAGCAAATGAAGAGTTACTAGAAGCAGCAAAAGAGAGTTCACCAGATGGAGAAAATTGTTTTTCTTTTTCTTCTATTTTAGACTTTGTGGTTTAGAATTTGTTAACTCACTGGAGTGTAGAATACATCTCTGTAGATAACTGGTATTAGAGTGCTTTGTCACTGGGGCATAAGAGCCGACATTGCAGGGCATTATATTTGTTACATTTTCATATATATAGTCCAATGGTAACATTTCCATTTGTACTACTGACAAGCTTAATTGCGCTTCTACAAAGACAGCATCATATAGTATGGTATTTTTGTTTTTCTTAAATAGTGGTGAAATTTAGCCTTGAGGGAATATATATAAACAAGTTAAAACTGAAGAAACTTTGAAAATGAAAAATAAAATTGCAACTTTACAGTCAGGAAAAAGTGGTCTTTTTTATGCAACATTTATTAGGCAGACAGTGTACATTGCTAGCTGATTTGTCATTGGGGAACATTAGAAAACATCAGTGAAAAGAGGCGATAACAACAGCAGTGAGAGGTTGTTAGGTCCCTAACAGAAGTGCGGCTGGAGGAATTAAATTTTCCAAACACAAACCACAGGCTTGGGAGTTCCCCAGTGAAAGGTATGGAGCCCTGACTGAGACCCCAGCCCCATGGCAGTTTACTTGCCTGTGCCCCAGGCTGGAGCTGCCTGGTGCTGCTGCACAGCTGAGACCAGGATGAAGCGGGATGAGCTGTGTGAGCCTGGGTGGTGAGATGCCCACCAGAGCCATCTTCCAGCTGGGGGCTGTGTTTCAGCTCTGGTACTCGCCCCTGCGCCGGACCATTCCCCTCATTCACCCACTGCCATTGCCCCCAGTTGGGTCTGTTGATAACTCTGGTGTTGGGGTTGAACTTCAGTTCTGGTTTTAGAGAGATGCACTGGGTGTCTGAAGATTGGAAGTGAGAATGGCTGGGAAAGACTGAGTTCATCAGGGTAAACAGGGAATTAAGGAGTGGGTTTCATCTGACAATGTCAGTCTTTAGTGTTAAGGTTCATATTTGAGTTACTCACCCAACATTGCCTTAAAATATAGGGGGAAAAATACAGGTAGATGAGAGAAATTCATTCTATCTGAAAAGAGACTCTAAAACACAATTCAGATAAATGACTCTCTGAAAGGGCTTATTTGTCTCTGAGGACAGCTAGAACAGAGATCAGCAGAAAGCTGAATAAAATAAAAACTGTTCAGATTGTCCCAATGTGAACTAGCACCAGTACAGGACCTTGTGGGAAGCCTAGGACAGAAAACTTAACTTTTAGATCAAGATATTGACAGAGCAAGACAGGAAGCTATGCATAGAAAATTAATTGTCACTTTATTAATCCTATGATCAAAAAAAGAAGAACTACTGTTCTTCTAAGCAGTAGAATTACATAAGAGAGAGTCTATGTGCTCATTGTAGTGCATCATCAGTAACTGGCATAACCTAATGGACAAAGAGTTTTGGGCAAGCACATTAAAATGGATGATACAGTATAATAAAGCCAGCAAAAATCAATAGTTTCTAGAATTTAGATAATACAGAACAGAAACATTTTCTTTTAAAAATAACTAAATAAAATACTTCACAGGAAGCTTTATTTAGTATGGGGTATTGCAGAAATGTTAATTGCTGTTTGAATGCAGTCTTGTAATTTAGCAGCAAATTAAAGATGTGATAGCAAATCTTTAATCCTGAACCTCAGATAAGACCTTTTTTTTTTAATCAAAATGTTAAAAATCCATTATAACTATCTCTTTTGAGTTTATAAGGTCTTTGGTTTCCACTAGCCTAAAATATACCCAAATTAACTTAAGCTTGATACGTTCTCAATGAGTTCAGAAGCCTAAAGAGCAGGACAAATTAAAGTCCCTTCCTTGATTTTATTTATGTCTTAGACAAAAATTCCATTGAGGTCAGTAAGGGAATTTTATAATAGACATAAAAATGAGATGAAAAATATTTTATTGCTTGGCAGCTTGTGTAATAAAAAGGAAGCAATAAGAAGGAAAAAAATATTATTATAATAAAAGTACTACAAAGTATCTTTTGGTGTAAGTAGCGTATATGGGTGCCTATAATTCAAGTGATGACAGAATATCTTCTCTTTTAAAGTTCAGCAGTCAAGTACTGTTTAGTAGGTGAGACAATCATTTTATTGAGAGACTCTCTCCTTTCCATTTGCTTATTGTTGATACATTCATGAAGTGATTTAGAGTATTACAAATTCAGTCATTACCCTGTAGCTAAAATTGAAGAGTTTGGGGTGTTTTTTTTTTTTTTCTTTCAGTAGGGTTCCTTTCATACTTTGAAGTCTCTGAACTAATCTATGGAGCTTGAAGCCTTAGCCCTTTCTGTTGAAATTGATCATAAAAATGTTATACATTAAAAACCTTGATGAGGCTGTATGGCACACATGTCTGTACCAGAGTTTTCCGTGTTAAATTGTTCTATATTATAAAACCGAACGTGTGCAGAGCCTTGTTGCATCACAGGAACTTTCTATAAGTGTTCTTCTGGAATGTGATTCTGAGGTTTAAAAAGAGAGTGGCTGCACAGTGGTTGGAAAATAGATTTTTTAAAACGTAATCTCCATTTTTCTCACTTGGAACTTTTAATTCATTAGAAAAGTTTCAGGATTGAAAAAAAAAAAATGTTCTCTTTCTAGACACTTTGGGATAAGTTTTGAAGTTTTTTTTTACACACTCCTTGCACTCCATAACAATTCCCAAGGAAGTAAAGATTTTAGAATTTATAGAATCATATCTAGATAAGCAGTTCATGAAATCTGCCATCAGCTTAAAAAACCCCAAAAAACCAAAAAAAACCACCCCACTATCTTTTAGCACTTTACAAATTGTATGCAAAACACAATACAATTATA
Organism: Antrostomus carolinensis; assembly: GCF_000700745.2. Lineage (NCBI taxonomy): Eukaryota > Metazoa > Chordata > Aves > Caprimulgiformes > Caprimulgidae > Antrostomus > Antrostomus carolinensis. Next base: position 3,963 of record NW_010289728.1, read on the forward strand.
GCATTAAAAAAAAATATGTTTTCTTTCAAAATATTTAAAAGATCCTACTTTATTTTCCCAGAAAAGGGAACAATGATTATTGCTTAGCTATTTAAAATTTATAGTCCATTTTATTACCAATGAAGTGCTTTATACAATGAAATTATTATCTCCATGTGATAGTCTTTAGTATGCTGAAGTGTTGAAACCACTAATGTTATTATCATTGTTATTATATGTAAATTATATTATTTCACTTATTAAGATTTTTCTTTTCTAATTTTGGTCATCTAAAGTTAGAAATTCTGACTCAGCTTCCTGTGTAGCAAATGTACATAAACAGGTACTTCCAGAATGGAATTAATCTCATCTGTTTTATATCTTTCTTTTAGGTTTACATTAATTACCCTTGGGAGATAGCTATGTAAGTCTTACATATCAAACTTTAATACATCTATCAGTGGTGAATTAATTCTACTTGCTAATTATTTACATTCCCACAATCTTTATCTTCATGTTCTGCCATCTTTTCCTTTTCTTGTACATGGTTCCAAGATGATTTTTTTTTTTTTTCAGAAGATTAGATTTATCTTCTGATTATATAAGATGTACAGTCATACAATGCACACTCTAATAAAATTAAAATATCTTAATGATTGTGACAAATTGGCTACTGGAATGGTGGGTTGAGATCTTCATAATCAGAAGTCTTTGTAGAGCACTGTTTGCTCAAATTTTTGGGCGTAGTACCGGTGTAAATATATGAAGGTCTGTTGTAGGGGATGTCAGACTACATGATTAATTTTCACTTTCAGCTTTAAAATGAAACTTTCTTCATTTCTTTTCACTTCCTCCTTGATATTTAAACTACTAGACTGTGAAATGTTCTTCCATCATTAGAAATACTTTTAAATCATACTTCCTTTTAAATCTTCTTTATGAGAGAGAGCAGAGAGATGGAAAAAGGTGCAAGATTTTCAAGATTTTTTTTAACAGATTGCCACTGAAAGAAACCCGTGGAGTGAAGTTGCTTATACTCTTTCCGTAAAAACCTCAAGTGAGATTTATTTCACCTAAATTTACCAGTTTAAAAAGTGATAACTGCTCTAAGGTAGCTCTTCAGAATCCCTTTGTCAGTAAACTTGAGGTCTCTCTTGAAGGTGATACCTCTTGATAGGTAGCTGAAATATGTGTCATAGCATTCTACCTTTGTCTTTATCTTTTATTCTAAATGGAGCAATACCAGGCAAATGCCTATTTTGAATAATGGCTATTATTTTTAAAATCCCTTTACATAACTCTCTGATCACGTCAAAATTAATATTTCTCACTTGTTTAACAAAACCTTACTGCTATTTGTCATGTATTATCATTATTTCAGTTGAAATTGTGTAAAATAGGAAAATGTCTTGTGCACCACAATAAATTTCCGTTAATGATATAATCGTTTGATTGTGTAACCTGAGGACTGTGTATTACTCCTTGTTTTCTAGTGAACTTAAAGAAGAGCTCCTTTAAAGATTCATCTCTGTCATCGAGAATTTCAGTGACTTTCTTTTAAGGACTACTGTGGTGACTGTCAGACATCCACCATGTTGCTCTGTCTCTCCTCAGCAGGGCAGGGGGAGAAAATAAGATGAAAAAAAGCTCATGGATCAAGGTAAAGACAGGGAGATCTCTTACCAATTACCATCACCTGCTCCTGTGTGAGCTCCTCTCCATGAGCTACAGATCCTCCCAGGAGCCTGCTCCAGTGCTCTCCACAGGCTGCAGCTTCCTTCAGGGCATATCCACCTGCTCTAGGGTCCTCCACGGGCTGCAATATGGATATCTGCTCTGGTGTGGTCCTCCATGAGCTACAGGGGAACAATCTGTCTCACTGTGGTCTTCTCCATGTGCCCGGAACCCCTCCTTCCTCCTTCACTGACTTTGTTTTCTGTATGGTTGTCTTTCTCACATTTCCTCTCACCTTTACCCTTTCTTAAAGATGTTATCACAGAGGCACCACCAGAATCTATGATGAGCTCAAAGATGGCCAGTGGTGGGTCTGTTTTGCAGCCAGCTGGAATGTGCTCTGTCTGACATGGGGGTAGCTCCTGGTCTCTTCCCACAGAGGACACCACTGCAGTCCTCTCACTACAAAAACCTTGCCATGTAGACCAAATAAAACTATCTTTAACTTTTTTTTTTTTTTTTAGCTGAAATTTGTTGTTTTACCCAAAAAACTCAGCAAATCCAACAAGTTTGTCTCTAGTGTACTTTGTTATAGTTTTTGTGTCTATAGAATTAAGCCATTCCATTTACAATGGTATATCTACCTTTTTTTTTTTTTTGTGAAAATAATCTCAAGAAAACTAAATATTGAGTATTTAGAAAAATGGGGGCAATAGTTAGTTTCCTTTTAAATACTTGGTTTATTTTTAAAAAAATAAATTTCTGTGTATTAGGAGATTCACATGTACAGATGAACACAACCTTTAAAGAGGATTCTCATAATTTCTATGGTGTCTTGAAATTCAATTTCTTTATCAGTCAGGGAAGAGATTTTAGTGTATTTCAGACTTATTTTATTTTAATTGTTTAGTTCACTCTTGGCCCGATATCCTTCAGCTGTATACCAATATGGGTGGATATGTACCAAGATTTGGGTTTCAAAGCCAACCAAGTCTGATGATTTTTCCTGCTCCCAAGACTGACAGTCATAATCCCAGCCTTAGACATCTCTGGTTCCTTTCACTAAGGCAGTCACTCCAGATCTCTTCTCAGTAAGATGGGAGAGTTTTTATTTCTAACAGATCAGTTCTCATCTGGGTGATACATGAATGCAGGGTCATCACTCCAGTGCAGAAAACCAGTGGGCAGAGCAAGGGAGAAAAGCAGTGAGTGGCGTGATGCTACCAGACAATATCATGCAGCAAGAGTAGAGAAACACCCTGGAAAACTGTTTTTATTCAAATCAAACATGTGAAGTAGTTTCAAGCTGAGATAGTACCATGTGACAAAAAAAACACTATTCCAAAGTTTATTCAGCTTTTCTACATTTCTACAAGTAAAATGAAGTGCTACATTCTTTAAAAACTCATTCCTTCTGGGAAAATGACAGGTCCACAACATTGTCAAATTGTGTTCTACCAGTTAACAACACACTTCCTCCATCTTAACAAAGGCACAGGAGTACAGGGACTGGTTAAATAATACTTGTTGTATATGTATATGATTTTCACCCCAGAATACTTAATAAGGTAATGACATAAATCATTAAAACATTAAGAATTATCTTCAAAAACTTGGTAGCAAATAGGGAACATCCTATGTAACACAGAAGGGGGACAACTCAGGATGTGTCTCTGAAAACAGGATAAAGAAAGAAATAGGGAATGAGGAACAAAACATTGTGACTAATTCCTAGAAAAATAAAAAAAGAAGTCTTTAAACAGACTGTTTGCAAGAAGTTAGGTGATGGTGAACTGATTAGGAAAAACAGCCAGCATGGATGTGTTAAGAACATCATGTCAAACCATCTTAATTTCTTGCTCTGACAGAACACCTGGTCTGGTGGAAAAGGGAAACAGTAAAGGCAATTAATGTATCTTGACTCTAAAAGGCTTTCTGACACAATTTCAGCTGGCATTATCATAAGTAAACTAAAAATATAATGGAATTAATGAAATCATGTACTAGTTGAAAACTTATCTAAAATCTGTCACTGTCTTTCACTCTGCAGTGATGTTTCGAATCCAGATAGCTCCAAGGTTAGATAAAGAGTAGAATAAACAACCATATATTAGAGGGAAAAAAAGAGAGAAAATACAAAGTAGGGAACAACTAGCTAGGCATTAGTATGGCAGGACTCCCTCCCAACCCCTCCAAAAAAAAACCAAACCAAAACCAAACTTTCTACTGCTTCCCAACACGTCAATAGAGTCACTTACCAAAAATCTTGTCTGAGATGTGAACGTTATCTGTTATATTACAGAATCACAGAATCACAGAATGATAGGGATTGGAAGGGACCTCAAAAGATCATCTAGTCCAATCCCCCTGCCGGAGCAGGAACCTAAATGAAATTACACAGGAAGGCGTCCAGGCGGGTCTTGAATGTCTCCAGAGAAGGAGACTCCAGTATAGAGGAATTATTCTTCTCTGTTTCATTGAATGAGTCTTCAGCTGAAATACATCATGACTTCTCATATTTACAAAACAGTGTAGAGTAATTGGTGAGAGAACAGCAGAACAATAATGATAAGAAGTTGAGAAAATATGATTTAAAGTGCAAGAAAGGAAAAGACTATGACAATATATGAGTGTTACAGTTTTAAAATTATTTTTACACAGATTTGAAGTCAACAACTTCATTTTCAATAAATATTTATATTAATAAATACTACTAGAAAAATCCTGCTTACTACAAAGGCAACTAAATCCTGAAATGATACATAGTGGGGCCAGGTGGAATATTCTTCCATTTCCATTTCTGAAGGAAAAACTTAACTATGCACGTCAGGATGGTTTATCAGGTTTGGAAAAAAATTGGCTCCATGAACTTTGGATATTTCTTCCTTCTGATATTTCCTGCTTCTGATATTTCTATGATATTATAATTCTTTAATTGTATAGCTCCTCATTGACATCTTTTTGCAGAAAGGTATGGTTTAGTCTTCAGTCAGAGCAGCAAGTGCAGACTTAAGGCCTTACTTCACTACAAGTGAATCAAAATATGTTAGAAGAACATATTAGAAACCTGAAGACTGTTACGATATGTAAAGGAGCAATAGCTTCTGAGAAAATAATTACAGAAGTAAGTTAAAACTAAATCAGATATATAATAACACTTCATTAGAAAACCAGAGACAACTACCAAGAGATTATTTATAATAAAAAGCTAAACTACATGCACTACTGAGTTCAAAACAATCTAACTTAAAAGAAAAAAAAAAAAAAAACTATTATAAAATACAAAAATGCTACAGGTAATTGTCCTGGTTTTGGTAGGACAGAGTATAGATAAAAAATAGCAAAGAAAAAATACAACTTCTTTTTAAAGAAGCAATAGGGTTGTTTTTTTAAAAGAAAACCCAGCTCATTTTCATTAAGTTCTAGTAAGTTCAAAAGTCTAGCTTTTGACAAATCTTCTCTATCACGCTAATGCTTTATCAATTAAGCTGTGTCTTCTGGGAGCCTAGAAGTTGTTTCTAATGATGTGAGGCAGTAGTGTCTCTCACTCACAATAAAAGTAGCTTTTAATAGCCTTTGCTAATATCAGTGAGATCTCTCTTTTAGTTAAAGAAGAGGGGGAAAAACATTCAATGAAAGTTATTGCAATAAAAGCCTGAAAAGCAGATTTTTACATTTCCTAAACTTTTTATTTGCACTTACATAGCCATTTTTCTAATTTTTATTTCATATAGTAGGATTTTAAAACTATATGTATTTATATATTTTTTCATTTATGTACTTTTATTCACAGATTTTTAATGCAAATACATACATGCAGGAACAAAGATTTAACTAAACAATAATCAGTCTGTTGTGTTTTTTTTTTTTTCTTTTTTCCTCCAAAAAGGTAGACATGCAAAATCTTAAACTGTTGTACCTTAACATAGTGTTCATTACAGACAGTAATTATTTCCGTTAAATCAGTAGTGGCAAGCTAGAGAAATTGTCAGAAACCTCCTACTCAATCCAACGCGATCGGTTCAAGTCTAGTCAAAGCCAATAGTCTGGAAGGAGTTTCTATATTGTAATCAGCTTCCACTGACCCCTCTGAGATAGACTGTTCTAGTTGTGGTCTAGTCTAATGTGTAAGTTTTCTTATGAAGTTATAAAGGCAAAAATGAGAGTTAGTTCTTGTTTATAAGTGTCAAAAATATCTTTTTCCAATAAATTAGGTGAAATCTAGTAACAGTGTTGGTACCATATACGATGGTGTTCCCACTCAGTGTTCTGGTTTCCAGTCTCATTATATATTCCTTTAATATAGGTGACTGCAATGCAGTTGAGGTTTAGTTCAAATAAGGCGAGGGGAGGGTGGAATAAAGTATTTGGGAATAATTGCAAGAAAATGGTTGGTTAAACTTGCAAAGTAAAATGAATGAAGTATTATGAAAATGAACTTTCCCAAAATAAACTTCCAAAGAAGTTACTGGGAGAATTTAGGTCTGTTTTATATTTTATTTAGAGTTGCTACTACATTACACATATAACACCACACAAAAATCTTAAACATAGGCAAAGATTTGTTACAGAAACACAAATTGATTTCTTTCCATTCCTTTCCAAAGTCATTAGTTCAAGATTTTGACAGTGTCCACAGTTCCTGCTGCTGTTCCAAACTGACAGGTTTCTTAATACTCTGAAGAGATGGAAAAAAATAAGCTAAATGACTACATGAAGCCTATGTCTGCAAGCCAAAGCCATTAGGAAACAAAAACAGGTTTTAGATTTATTCTTTGTCAATCTTATATTTGTATTAGTCAGAAAGTGCACTCCCCCCTTAATAAGGTACTTTTGTAAGTGCATGTACTGTAATTGCAGGGCTCGATTTGGATGTCGTGAGTTTTAGTTCCACTTCCCTAAATGTAAGCCATGAAATCTAGACTGATGGGAGTCAAGTAATTTTTTCCATGTAGATAGTCTGAGACAACCAAGCTGGGTCTTCTGGTTGCTGGGAAGTGCAAAATACCTCGTTAAAACAGTTAAAGATAATTACTTTGCACTATAATATCATGTTTAAACATACTATTTAAAAGAAAGATATTCTGTTTCAGATTTAATGATAATAAGCTGCAGTTAGAGGGTTCAAAATACAATAAACACTTTATGGAATGTAAATAGCACTACATACTTACTCAAAATAAGTAGCTAAAACCAAACTGGACTTTTAATTTAATTTCCTAAGTGACTAAGTCTTACTTAATAGCTCTGTCTTTTTGTCCATCTGTTTCTCTCCACATCTGTCAGTTTCCTTTAATAACTTTCAGTCTCAGTGGGCATTTTCTATCAGATTTGACAGGTAGGTTAAGGTTGCAAAGACTTGGGTGTACTGATAGACAACAAGCTCAATATGAGCTGGCAGTGCACACTCACAGCCCAGAAGGCCAACTTTATCCTGGGCTGCATCAAGAGAAGTGTGGCCAGCAGGTTGAGGGAGGTGATTCTCCCCCTCTACTCCGCTCTCAAGAAACCTCACCTGGAGTACTTGCGTCCTGTTCTGGGGCCCCCCACATAAGAAAGATATGGACCTACTGAAGCAAGTCCAGAGGATACCATGAGGATGATGAGAGTGCTGGAGCACATCTCCTGTGAGGACAGGCTGAGAGAGGGAGCCTACTGGAAGTCTGGGGAGGGAATTTTTACAAGGGCAAGTAGTGATAGAACTAGGGGCAATGTCTCTAAACTGGAAGAGGAGAGGTTTAGAAGAGACATTAGGAAGAAATTCTTTACTGTGAGGATGTTCAGACACTGGAACAGGTTGTCCTACCCCTCCGTGTAAGTGTTTAAGGCCAAGTTGCATGAGGCTTTGAGCAACTTGATCCAGTGGAGGGTGTCCCTGCCCATGACAGATGGGTTGGAACTAGATGATCTTTAAGGTCCCTTCCAACCCTAACCATTCTATGACTCCATGAAATGTTTATATGTAATTATGTGAATTTTTTTAAATCTCCACAGAATATGTAAAGGGGTACATATTTTTCCTCCTTGAAGAATGTGCCTTGACCAATTTTGATTACAATGTGAGCACTTTTTTTTCTCTTTTTAAATGGAAGATATCCCTCCTGAAGTGTAGGCAGCAGAGAACACAATATCTCAACAAGCCTTTCTTATTCTTCTAGTATATCAGTTCAAACAATTACAAAAGTGCTATGAGAAGAAAAAAAAAAAATGAGATAGAAGCATGAAGACATCATTTGAAGACCTTTTTTGTATTATTTTTGTTTCAAATAATCATTACATTTGTGTGGTATTTTATTATCTTTGAAAAGATACTCTTTACTCAAAATTACATACTTGTTTACTACAATAGAGTCCTGAGGGAATTGGCAGATGAAGTTGT
>NW_010289729.1:0-229 GCF_000700745.2 Antrostomus carolinensis
AAAACCCAAGAAAATACCCAAGAAAGGCCAGAAAGAACCTAAAAAGGGCCAGAAAAAGAGCCACGAAAGGCCAGAAAAAAACCCATAAAAAACCTAAGAAAGGCAAGGAATAAGCCAGAAAAACCCAAGAAAGGCCAGAAAATAAACCAAGTAAACACCAAAGAAAGGCCAGAAAAGAACCCAGAAAAAACCCCAGAATGGCCTTAAAAAACCCAAGAAAAAACGCCAA
>NW_010289729.1:399-926 GCF_000700745.2 Antrostomus carolinensis
CACAAAAAGCCAGGAAAAAAAAGAAAAAACCAAGAAAACCCAGAAAAAACCCACCAAAAACCCAAGAAAGGCCAGAAAGAAAACCAAGAAAAAACCCAAGAATGGCCAGAAATAAACCCAGAAAAACCCAAGAAAGGCCAGAACAAAACCCAGAAAAAATCCAAGAAAGGGAGAAAAAAAGCCAAGAAAGCCAGAAAAAACCTGTGAAAAAAAGCGGAGGAAGGCCAGAAAAAAAACCCAAAAAGGCCAGAAAACATCCCAAGAAAGGCGTCATAAAAACCAAGAAGGGCCGGAAGAATACCCAAGGAAGGTTAGAACAAAAACCAAGAAAAAACCCGAGAAAGGCAAGAAAAAACCCAAAGATGTCAGTAAAAAAACCTAGAAAAAATCCAAGAAAGACCAGACAAAAAACCAAGAAAAAACCCGAGAAAGGCCAGAAAAGAACCCAAGGAAAAACCCAAAAAAGGCAAGAAAAAAACCCCAGAGAAACCCGAAGAAACTCCTGAAAGAAAACCCAAGAAAAAAAA
>NW_010289730.1:0-271 GCF_000700745.2 Antrostomus carolinensis
GGCAGAGAGGAAGAGAAGAGCTTTCCCCGTCCCGTCGGAGCTGCGGCGTTTGAGGGGGCTGGCTCCTGGCGAAGGTTACCTTTCGTTGTGTCTTTCATTCATAAAAGTTAGTGATTCGTGTCTCCCCCTCTCTCAGTGCCTCCTGCTCCTGGCTGGCTCACGGCCGTCCGTCCAGCTCTCTAGCCCAAGCCCAAGATCAGTGGTGTAAAAACGACACGAGGAACCCGCAAATTCGTTTCCAGCTCAAACTCCCCATCCATAAACTCACACG
>NW_010289731.1:0-273 GCF_000700745.2 Antrostomus carolinensis
TCACTCCTTGGCACAGTCACGGCAGCAGTCAGGTCCCTCTGTGCCTCTCCATGGTTTTCCCCCACCACCTTGTCTCTCTGTGAGATGAACCCGTGTTCTCCGGTGTGTTTTCCTGAAGGGGAAACCGAGGCAGGAGGGAGGGAAGTAGCACAGCCCTCACCCGATCCCCGCCACCCTCAGCTCGGTCCCACGCCTCACCGCGGGTTGTTTTTTCCTGCCAAGTGATGCCAAGAGCCAGAGGGGAAGTGAGGGCATCCCAGGACACAGCCCACG
>NW_010289731.1:459-748 GCF_000700745.2 Antrostomus carolinensis
TGGCCTTCATGGCATTGGTGGCCATAGTGGCAGTGGTGACCATAGTGGTGGCCATGGTGGTGGCCATGGTGGCGGTGACGGGCGCTGTCCGCGGTGCTGATCCCCCCGGCCCCATGCTTAGCGGCCCCACGGGCAGCGTGTCCCGACCCCTCGACCCCCCATTGGGGGGCAGGGTCCCCCCACTCCCCTGGGGACATCCCCACCTGCCCCTGTCCTTTGCTGCACGGCAGCTCCAGACAGAGCTAGCGGGACAGGCTGCCAATTAATGGCCGTGCCACCAACCCCCGCC
>NW_010289731.1:1118-1913 GCF_000700745.2 Antrostomus carolinensis
CTGTGTGTGCCATCTGGGCAGTCACCCACCTCCATGCCCATGCCTGGGGTGGGTGGTCCCTGTGGGGACCCCGTGGACACCAGGTATCAGACACCAGGTGTGGCTTTGGCTGCCACTGCCCATTGCAGGGGTGGTGCTGCCCAGGTGCCCGTGCTCCTGCCCGGTGTCCTGTGTGAACGGTGCCCGTCTTGGTGCCCAACAGCCGGGAAACCCCACGGGGAAATGACATCCCCTGAAAATGCTGAGCTGAGATTGTCCCCTTGGGGAGTCTCACCTGGAACCAGGAGGAGTTAAGTCCCGCTGTGGGGGTTGCTGTGAGCTGTGTCCCAACCAGGTGACAAAGGGCTGAGGGGTGCTCAGCCTGAAGCAAGTGTCACCTTTTGGGTGCAGGGAGGGAGGAGGGGGCTGGGGAGGGCTCCTCCTGCCCCCCATCCTTCACCCTCCACCTCTGTCTCCCCTTCTCTCTCTGGTTTCCTTCCATCACTGTTGAGGCAGAGGATGTCCCTCCTGACAGCTCCAGTGTGGGCATGAGGTTGGTTCCCACAATGGCACTGGTGGGGACCACACTGTCCCCAGTGTCCTCAGCTGGCACAGGGGGCTGGAGGCTCTTGGGCCCCCGCCGCTCTCCCCTTCTCTCTCTGGTTTCCTTCCATCACTGTTGAGGCAGAGGATGTCCCTCCTGACAGCTCCAGTGTGGGCATGAGGTTGGTTCCCACAATGGCACTGGTGGGGACCACACTGTCCCCAGTGTCCTCAGCTGGCACAGGGGGCTGGAGGCTCTTGGGCCCCCGCCGC
>NW_010289731.1:2021-2277 GCF_000700745.2 Antrostomus carolinensis
TAAAAGCTGGAGACAACAGTAACTAATTATTTAAAATCTGAAACTGGAATAATTAGCCCAATTAACAGTCTCAGGTGATGTCTTATTCCATCTGATAACAGCTTGAGGAAAAGATGGAAATTAATTAACCCATCAGCCTGTTCGTAGGTCTGAACCAGCTCCTCGCACCCATCCGGACAGGAGCAGGGACACCTTGGGGTGCCTGTCCTGCTTGGCACAAGGGCTCTGTGTCTTCTGGGGGTCTTGGTGCAGGGAA
>NW_010289732.1:0-2732 GCF_000700745.2 Antrostomus carolinensis
GCACAGTGCTGGCTCATGGTCATCCTGCATTCCTTATAATGGAAAGAATAACTGACAGGGTGGCCAAGACCACAAGTCCACAGCTCAGAAAATTCCTCTTGTAAACCATGGAAGGGAAAAATAAGGTTTTGTTGGTTTGGAGGGTTTCTTCTGATAAGCAAAAGCCCTAGCAGCAGAAAGCTTTAGCCTTAGTTCAGTCGTGGCTACCAAATCTGTGGCAACACAGGCTACAGAATTTTCTCTGGCCTTGACACTATGCAAATAAAGCCAGAAGCAGTTTCTCTGTGTAGTAACTATGAAAAGTTAAAACAGAACATGTGTTCTCATGTGCTCAATCAAAAAAACCCCAAAAACCAAAACCCTACTGAGGAAGTTTTCTTGCTAGTAGCTTCCTGACAGCAGCTTTCTTTGCCTCAATAACATTTGGGATGAACGCTGAAAAACTCTTACCAAGCAAGATGCTACAATTGCAGCACTGAGGAAAAACTCTTTGACCACAGACAACACAAACCTTTGGTATATGTTACAAACCTTTCAACCACCAGCACCAGCCACCTGGAGAGGCCAGGGGAAGTTACCTGCACCTCTTTGGGACACCACATCCAGGCTGCAGTTTGAACACTTTCTACCAGAATCAGCACTAGAAGAAAGCTAGAAATCATAGAACAGCCCAGGTTGGAAGGGACCTCAAAAGATCACCTGCTCCAGCCTTTTGCAGTAAAGAGAGCATAGCTAAGATTACCTAGCACCTTTTCCATCACATCTTGAAAACTCCCAGGGACTCTACATCCCTGGGGAGGTTGTTCCAGTGATTGAATGTTCTCTCTGTAAAACATTTCTTTCTTATATCAAGATGAAACCTTGTTCAGTGCAACTTGTACTCATCGCCCCTTGTCTTCTCCACATGGCTCCTTGTGAAGGGAGAGCCTCTCTCCTCTTTGTAGGTGCCCTTTAAGTCCTGGAAGGATGTGATGTGGTCCCCCCTGAGCCTTCTCTTCTCCAGGGATAAGAGACTCAACTCCTTCAGTCTTTCTTCATAGGGCAGGTTCTCCAGCCCTTTGATCATCTATGTTCTTCCTCAGCTCCAAGCAGCTTCTTCTAGCCTCCCATTGCCTCCAGATTTGTGTTAGCAAGTGTTTTGTCAGCCACATAACAAAACAGATCAGACAACTGGTTTGGCTAAAAACTAACTCAGAAAAAAAATTTTTAGACACAATATCTTATCAATCAACACACAGACAGACATACAGGTAGGCTGACAAAAACCAAAAGCAGTCCCTCAAAATACACTTTGCAAATCTGAAAGAGAACATGAGCATAGCTCACCCATGCAAACTGCAAGTTAGACTCTCACTGCTCTCCATCAGATTAAATTATCCCATTTCTCTGGAAGATCCAACATCAACACTCCAAAGAAGTCACTGCCAGGGGAAACAAATATCAGTTTGAAAGAAAACAGGCTCAGCTGAAAGATATAAAGACAGAGAAGGGCTTTGCAGACAACATTCAAAACTGCTGGCACACACACACACATCTCAAAACAAGTGTATCAGAAGCTGGCATATGTGCAATTCCTGCATGCTGGCAGCACAGACAATATCCTAAATCAGCTCCATGCCATACTCTGTATAGTATTTACCAGTAACAAATTCACCCACAAGCCTATTACAAGAATCAACAGAGTATGAAGAGACACTGGAAACAGATTTCATAGAATCCCGGACTGGTTTGGGTTGGAAGGGACCTTAAAGCTCATCCAGTTCCAACCCCCCTGCCATCAGCAGGGACACCTTCCACTAGACCAGGTTGCTCAAAGCCTCATCCAGCCTGGCCTTGAACACTTCCAGGGAGGAGCAGCCACAACTTCTCTGGGAAACCTGGGCCAGTGTCTCACCACCCTCACAGCAAAGAGTTTCTTCCTCAGATCTCATCATAAATGAGGATCTTCCTCATCATCTCATCATGAATTTCTTCTTCAGATCTCATCTCAATCTCCCCTCTTCCAGTTTCAAGCCATCACTCCTTGTTATGTCTCTCCCCAGCCTTACTGGAGACCCTTAAGGTACTGGAACGCCACAAGAAGGTCTCCCTGGAGCCTTCTCTTCTCCAGGCTGAACAGCCCCAGCTCTTAGCAAAAGGTTTATTTCATGCAGCCTATGCAAAGCGGCTTCAGAAGAGAATTATGACAGAAAGATCTCTTGGAACAAATAATTTCTGGTCTGGCCCAAGAGGCATGAACATTTGGGAATTTAAACAATACACACAGTGACCTGATGTCTTCAGGAATCACAGGAGCTTTGAAGCACAAATTCAGTTTAACAGGTTTAGAGAGCAGCCAGCCTGTTACATTCCTCTGCAGGCTTCACCCCCTTCAGACCATCCTACCCAAATACCTTCAAATCTCTTCTGGCTGTTGTAGTCCTCAGAGCAGGGGACCTCGATGAACTTGTCCTGCAGGCTGTCCCTGCGATGAGCCAGCACCTCGGTGACCCCATCCTCGGCGCTCAGGCAGCCCCAGCTCAGGAGGCCACCGACGGCCACAGAGCAGAGGAGGAGCGCGGCCTTCACCCACCTCCACCGGGACTCCTGCTGGCCTCGGCTCTTCTTGGCACTAAGGAGGGAGCACAGAGACAGCCCCACGTAAGCGAACGACGCGCTCCCGCGCCGGCGAGGAACCGCTCGGGCCGCTACCCCGCCCGGTACCGGTACCCCGACCGACCCCTCGTTTAGAG
>NW_010289733.1:0-11681 GCF_000700745.2 Antrostomus carolinensis
ATTTTAGTGGAAATATATGTTTTTGTTGAAAAATACTTTCAATTTACTAAGCTGCATTACCATGTTTATTGTCCAGACAATGGCTGATAAAAAATAATAATTATTTTCTGCCAGAGATCCTATTTCAGGTGATGTTTTATAGTAGTGAATTTTGATGGATGTACTACTAGCTATGTTTACAAAAATAAGAATAATGTTGGAGGGGTTATAGGACTTCCTCTGTAGAAATAATGTAAAGCTGTCAACTATTAAAAAAGAAAAACCCAACCAACCAACCAAAAAACAAACAAAAAAGAAGTCCCTGGAAATGAAGAACAAGCTTGACTAAACAAAAGCTAACAAATTCCCATTGGAAGTGAAAAATGCAGGTAAAATCTTAGAAAAAAAGGAGAAAGTCAGTTGTTCTGAAATCAGAGAAAATTCAATGAGTATGAATATGTTTCTCTGAAATTCTTACTGACATATTGTTGAAACACTTTTTTTTTCTATATATCCAGTAGCAGGTTTGTATTTTAGTTTTAGTATTTAGCTTAATTTGCAGCAGAACGGTATTATTTCAGCTTGAGGTATCTCATGACTGGAGTTACTTGGAGGATAGAAAATTATTGAGGGACTTCACTGGGTAATGAAGATGATAAATTTACTTAACTGAAAATGTGTTGATACTTAAATGTATGTATTCTGTCATTGCAAATAATATATGATTGAGCTTGAGTCTATCAAAATGTCTATTCTGAAATACACGTGAACTGGAAAATTCAGTATACCTATGCACTTAGCAATCTCATCTAAACAAAGAGCTCTTTCTCCCCACCCCTCTGCCCTGCCCCACCTCCATCACTCTAGGTACAAAATAGAATCATCTTTTCTTATTTGGCAGTGGTTTAGTAATTTCTTTTTTCTGTTCCTTTAAAGTAAACCAAACTTTATCTTTGCATGCCAGATAAGATCATTAGAGTAACGGAAGAGATTATTTTCTGATTGGATATTGTGGTGGTTTAACCCACAGTAGGACCATGTGGTCCTGCACTCACTCCCCCAACCTAGTGAGATGGGAAGAGAATCACAACAAAGGGGCATGGATTAGGATGAAGGACAGGGATGGCACCCTCACCACTTATGGTCACGGGCAAAACAGACTCAACTTGGGGAAGAAAAACCAATTTAATTACTTGCCATTCATCCGAATAGCACAGTGAGATGTAACAACCACATCTTACAACACCTTCCCCCAGCCCTCCCTTCTTCCCAGGCTCAAATCACTTTGCTCCCGATTTCTCTACCTTCTCCCCCACAGTGGCACAGGGAAGAGGGAATGGGGATTCAGTCAGTTCACCATTGCCGCTCCATGAAAGTCCAGGAACAAAGTGTTCCAAAGCAAGCTTCCCATGGAGTCATGGACCTCTTCGGGCAAAGTGCCTGGCTCTGGCATGGGGACATCCCACTGGCTGCAGATGGGTCTCTGGTCCAGTGCACCTCCTCCCTCCCTGGCTCTGGGGGTCCTCTCCTGCTCTGGCATCGAGTGACTCTGGGGTCTCAATTTCAGTCACACTCACCCTCAGGCGAAGCTTTCTGCTGCAGTGTGGAGTCCTCCATGGTCTACACGTGGGTATCTGCTCTGCCATTGAACCTCCATGGGCTGCAGGGACCTCCTTTACCTTCTCCTATTCCATGTGATTGAACTGAGTGTGTGAGGTTCTCTGTCCTTCCTCTCCTTCTCCTTCCTTCTTGCAAAGAAGTTCTCTCTCTGTTAGGCTGATGGTCGTATTTTGTTCAGGTCAGTGGCCTCTCCTCCAGGTTCTCTGCACTTTCTTCTTTTCAAGACAGTCCTTCCCCTCACAAATATGGATTCTCAGAGACATTTCTCTGTTGCTAATTGGCTCAGCCTGGGCTTGGGTGGGTACGCCTTGGAGCCAAGGGAGCTTTTGCAAACCTTCTCACAAGGTGGCCCCTTCCCCTACTTTAAAAAATGGCATGTCCTCCCTCCCCAGCCCCCCAACTCAACATGGAGATAAAGACAACAAATACAATTCTCAGATGAATTTACTACTTCAGTGCTCAGTGACCTCAGTGACAAGACTGAGCATTACCTGGTTTTAGGTTTTAATTACAAACACAGCATTTCATGATTTGAATACCTGCCTAGGTAGCAGTGGTTTTACTGGCTATGCCAATTGGAAATATGTGCAAGTGAGATATGTTAGTTGAAGTGTGGAAAATCTAGTGGAAGAAGTTAACCCTTCATTTGTTTTGGTCAGAGGGAGGCTATAGAAAGTTAAGTATTGATTTGACTAAGAACGTTATTCCAGTTTTACTATTATAACAGTTACTGAATTTGTTATTAAAAAAAAAAAAAAAGGTGACGGTTAGTGTTCTGGCAGTTTTGCAGGCTTCCATGCAACCCTAGGGGACTGCAATTTTATTTATTTATTTAATTTTTAAGGCCAGGCTGTTTTTATCTCTTGGGAGATAATCTTACTGTGTGACACTAACTGGGGAAAAATATATATATGTTGTTGTGTAAAAACTGCTGGTATTAAAGAAACAGAAACAAATACCTGAGGATCCTGGGCAACTGGCTGTAGGTGGCCTTGTTTGAAGCAGGGTGGTTGAACCAGATGACCTCCAGTGGTCCCTTCGAATTGCAACCATTCTGTGATTTTAAGGAAAATTGTCTTGAATAACAGTGGCAAATCCCACCCTCTTCTCCTTTTTTTTTTAATCCTTTTTATAAATATTTCATTTCAAAGAAATCTACTTTCTCTTTAAAGAATGCTCATATTTTTATGCATTTGGCAACTTTCTATGTTAAAATGAATATATTGTGACTATAGTCCTGCTAAACAACTGTTTCTACTGTATTCAGGAATTGGTCTTGTATATAATAACCCATTGTTAGAGAGACTGGAGGTGTCAAGATGATTCTTGGCTGTTTAAATTTTAATTTTTACTCTTCCTTATTCATTTATCAGAGTCATATTGTAAAAGTACGTAATGAGTACACAAGCTACTTGCATAGGAGGACAAAAGTTATTTCGCATTTTCCTTTCAGCTCACTAAGCTTTTCAAGAATAACATTGGTAATAATAATATAAAAGTTTTCCCAGAAGAAAGCATTTGTGTCAAATTACCTGAGCAAATAAGAGAGTAGATGGAATTTGTTAACACAATCTGCTTCTGGGCTTCCTGAGTTGAATGCAGTTGCCACAGTGTATTCTTAGACTGCGAAAAACAGTGGAACAGATAACTGCAGAGGCCAGTTATGGGCATTATTAAGGTTGTATCGCAGCTTCATGAATGAAAGGTGCTATATAATGTAATGTATGAGACTGTGCAATGTATGAAGGCTTGAAAGAATTAAAGCTTTTAGTCTGCACTGCATTCTTGGAGAATGCTGAAGACGTAAAAACCTGATAGAATGCTAAAAAGTGGAGTCTAGAAACTGTTTGTTGTTGATGGACATAAAGGTGTTAAGAAAAAGCTCTCTTGCTTTTGCTGTGTTCTACAGAAGGAATTGCAAAAGGTGGGAAGGGGAGAAGGAAAAGATGAAGGGCAGATTTTGATGCATCTGACAATACCAGAAGATGCTCTTAATAGCTGTTTGTTTCCATCTTCATAGAAACTGCAGACTTCATAGATCATAAATAGAAAGAAAGAATAAGGGAGTTCGAGTAAGGGAGGCTGATAGCTAGTGGTTGATACTCTGCTGTTCAGTTAATGCTTATTCCTGTTTGCTTACACTCAAGTAGGGCTGTACCATACTGTTTCTGTCCATATAGCAAGGCATTCTGTAACCAGAAAATTTGGCACAACAGGTATATGTTTTGTTTTAAAATATAGTGGCTTACACATAGTAAATAATAGGAGGTTAATTTATTGATCAATCAGAAAATGAATTTTAAAAATAACTCTATCCACTGTATCACTGTTTATCTTTTTACCCTATTAGTTAACCTAACATATTATAATATAATATTTTTAGGTAGAAGCATGTACATAATAGACACATATGCACTATATTCACATATCCAGTACTTCTCAAATGTCATACAGATATTGGCAGTTTAAACATACTCAACAAGAATTCCTATATGATTATAGTCTCACACTAAACTTTTTTTTTTCTAATTCTCTTACCGGCAGAAATTGAATCAGTTTTATAATTCCATGAAATAGGAGCCTCAATATAAACATACATGTTGTTTTGGTGTGCCCTAATGACATATATTTGAAAAATGAAGATTAATTCTTCCAGAACAAAAAAAAGGATTGTGGGACAAGAATGATCATATTGTCCCTTATTTTTCCCCCACATTGAATTATTTCAGTCGGTAAGGCCAAACTAAGCAAACCTCAGGAGTATTAGTATTCACAAGTCCTCAGTGTCATTTGAAAGAGAACAGAAGCTACATTACAAACTAAGATGCATGAAATTGTAAAGAAGGATACACTTGTAGTCAGTAGCATGTTTGAGAAATATGGGCTAAAAGAAGGGTAAGTTTTTCCTATATTTTCATGTTTTTTTGTATAGAGGGTAAAAATTGAATTAAGTGAAAGGTGTTAGTTGGGTGATGACTAATAATTGATTATTCTTGTTCATAGCATAGTGGTTTAGTTTGTGGGGGGAAAAAAAAACCTCTAAATGTGTTTAAATATGTAGAGCTGAAAATTATTTTGGAAATGTAGTGTGTAATTCTGATTTTAGAATTATTTGCAAGATTTGGTAATATGAGTAATGAAATAAAAATGAGTAATAACTCTGGAAATATGTGCTTTGAAACCCTTGTGGAAGAGGCTACCATGATGAATAACAAAATAATAAATCTTAAAAATCAAAAGCTAACTTTAGCATTTTCTGAGTTACACTAAAAAGCGGAGTAATTAAAAAAATCTATGTTGTTTATTAACAAAGATTACATAATGATGAAATTCTGCATTGTCTTTGCATAATAACTTTTTAAATTACAATATTAAGATAAAAAACTGAAGATAAATTGTTGAAAAGCACAGCATTCTCTCATAACTTAGTGATTTTGATAGCGTTAGTGATTTAGAGTAGTTACAAGTCAGAGAACTAATCTGTCTGACTACTCTAGAAATACACCCATGCACTGACATTTTCCCATTAGAATTCCCATTTGAGTGGAATAAGTTAGAAAAAAAATTTGAACAAAAAATGGCAATCATGATGGGGTTTTTTTATGAAGAAACTGACTCTAAATTATTTTAATTTATCTCTTTAATATTTTACACTATTGTGCAAGCTTCCTACAAAAGTCTAAATTACTTAATTTATCTGTCTTAAATTTCCTAGCTATGTGTAGACTTTCATATCTTTTAAATAAGACATTAGATGAGATCTGTTGACTGGTATTAACCAGCAGATTATTGTGTAATTTATGTTAGAGTCTTTTGATTACTCTGCTTTGTAATGATCTGGTTGATGGGTCTATAATTACTTTTTCAGATGTTAGTATTCTGCAGTCCCATGAAACTTTCCAGTATCCCAATACATACTGAAAAGCAATATTAACTGTAAGGAGAACTCCTTATCTAAATGTTCTTATTTCGAGATAGTAGATGTCGAAACAGTCACTACAAAACAGCTTCCTGAACAGCAATATTTTAGAAAATATATTAGCACTATCATTACCATGGTTTGACTATACTACCTATTCTGGCTTTTTTTTTCATGATAATTTTATGAAACACTCCTGTGATTACAGGTTGTTCTATGTCAGTGAGTAACCATTCCCCTTTTTTTAGGATTCATTAGATTATTTTAAATTAAATTAATTTGTTCTGGTATGGAATAAAACTGCATAAAATGTAATGAAACTGAGGTATATGCTATTATTTTCTATGAATGATACTACAGTTTTGTGATTTAACGCTGGTAGGTAGCTAAGCCCCACACAGCCACTTGCTTATTCTCTCTCCAGCAGGACAGGGGAGAGAACTGGAAGGGCAAAGGTAAGAAAACTCATAGGTTGAGATAGACAGATTAATAGGTAAAGCAAAAGCTGTACGTGCAAGCAAAGCAAAACAAGAAATTCATTCACTGCTTCTCGTTGGCAGGCAGGTGTTCAGCCTTCTCCAGGAAAGCAGACCTCCATCACGTGTAACAATGGCTTGGGAAGACAAATGCCATCACTCCAAATGTCTACTTCTTCCGTCTTCCCCCCGCTTTATATGCTGAGCATGACATTATATGGTGGAGAATATCCCTTTGGTCAGTTGGGGTCAGCTGTCCCAGCTGTTGTCCCCTCCCAACTTCTTGTGCACCCCAGCCTACTCACTGATGGGGCTGTATGAAGAGTTTAAAAGGCCTTGGCTCTCTGTAAGCACTTCTCAGCAATAACTAAAATATCCCTGAGTTATCAACACTATTTTCATCACAAATCCAAAACATAGCACCATATGTTCTACTATAAAGAAAGTTAACTCCATCCCAGTCAAAACCAGTACATACAGTAATAATGAAAAATACTGATAGAAATTGTGAGCAATATTTAAGTATTTCCTCTCCTTCTAAGATAAAAGCTAAATATGTGGCTAGTAGTCTGATTCAGTGAAATCTCATCACCATGAGCTGTGCTTCATAGCTGGCTGTTGTCAGCCTTCTTGATTGGACTCCAAGGACCTTGTCCTAGACTCTGGGAAGGACATACTCTTCTGCTTCTACTACATATTGTGCTGTTACTTCATGTAGTACATTCAGTGGAAATTCAGTGCAATTTCAGAGTGCTATGTTTTATTATAATTTTAAATATTTTTATAATGGAGTAAATAGGGGTAGTGCCAGATATTTAAGTTGCATTATATTTATAGTGTATGTATGTAAACTATGTAGTAACAGTGGCATAGAGACCTAGAGACCAACAGATAACATTAATTCTCCTGTGTAACGTCTCATTGTATTAATCTGAGAGAAGCTGTTTTGAACTACAGTGTTCTTCATGCAATTTGCTCCAAGTCCATTTAGTTCTCTCCCTGGATGCCCATTCCAGGGTTTTTGTGCATGTGCAGTAGAATCTGATGTTTAATAAAAGCATCATTAGCATCCATGCAGAAGAATTGGGAAAAAAATACCCTGGAATTACACCTGCACCTGGATTGGTGTATATTAATATATTTTTTCACCTTGCCATTCTTTCAAGGATGAATAATTGCAGTTTTCTGTTTCTCCTTGTACATCATATACTCAGCCCCATAACGACCTTGGTGTTCCTCCTCTTGACATGCTATAGTATGCCATTGTCTTGTACCAGGAAGCACGAAACTCAACACAGATGCAGACTCCCAAGTGCCAAGTAGAGAAGGAAGCATTTTTTGGACCTGCAGGCTACACTCTTGCCAATGCAGCCAAAGATGTGGTTGGCCACCTTTGCTGCAAAGGCATCCTGCAGACTTCAGTTCCAACTGTCCACCAGGACTTAAAGTCTTTTTCTGTAAAGCTCTTCACTAGGCAGTGAGATGCCAGTATTGACTGTTGCACTGGGTTAGTCCATCCCAGATTCCTTTGTTGAATTTCATGAGGTTTCTGTCAGCCCATTTTTCCATCCTGCCTAGTTTTTTTTATGAGTATATCAATACTGGTCCAGTATGCTGTCCTCAACAGCAGTGTCCTGGGGTTACTACTTATACCCCAGGGTAAAAAAAGTATTTGCCTTTCTTACTGTAAAAAATCTCTGTGCTGCTTTTCAAGATATTCTGTCTGATACTGTGATTGTACAAACACAATTGGATTAAAGACAAAGACACTTACTATGTATTATCTCTTGAATTGTTTTTAGTATACTTAAGATACTTCTTTTAACTAAAACACTTTATTATTTTTTTGTCAAACTTTTTCTTTCTTGTCTTTAGTGTTTAAGAATGATGGAAGTGGAAGTTTATTTTTGCTTCTGTAACACTGAAACATTCATATCTATTTTAAATACGGATACTAATTATTTGTCAATTAAGTTTTAAGTAATCTATCACTTTTTATATTTACTTCAATTTATAATTAGTCCAAAAAGTGGTATTACTATCAGTTTGGGTGTTTTGTTCACTTCTGGTTTTACCAGTTAAAATTTACTTCAGACTGTAGAGTATGAGAAAAAATTTACTCACATATACCTAGATTTAAGAGTTTTCTCCCACGGATATATGTTACTGCAGCCAGTACTGTTCACATAGGTGTTTGTTGTTAGATAGCTACCTTTCAGTTGAAATACTTATTGATGCTAATTCATCTGCAGCTTATGGTAAATTATTTTCCTTTACTAGTCTAATAAAAATAATATTTTGTTGGTGTAATAGCCTATTTTCCAGTCTGGTTCATTTGGGACATGTGTTACAGCAATAGATTAGTACTTCAGGTATTGTCCAGTATGGTTGGACAGCCACAATGACTAACAAAATCAGGAGAGCAGACAATGAAGGACCAGCCTTGCAGAATACCACAAAATAGACTGAAGACCTTAAGCCTTTGACTTTTCTTCTGCTAAAAATAGTTCATGCCAGATCATGTACTATCGAGAGAACTTATGACTGTACTCTGGTAATTAGGATGCTTGACTGCTTAAGACTGAAGTCCTGGCCCCTGCTGCCAGTATAATTTTGTGCATTTAATATTGGACAGTCAGTTATGAAAAGGTAAGTAATCTAGGGACCAGAAACAACCACTGCATTTGTCCTGTACCCCTTCATTCTTGAGGTTTATATTTTCTGTTGAATGAGGAGTTGTTCTGCAGTAGAATGTATCCCTTTTCACTGCTGCAGAAGCCTACTTAGTAGTTGATGTAGTGGGTACTGACACTGAGGTAGATGTTCTAAAACTGAGCTCAAGTTTGGCTGTTTTTACTAAATTTGCCCTCTTTATTCTTGTTGCATACTGCTGTCATTCAGATATGATGATAATTTAGATACACTTAGTACAGAGTAGATTAATTCAAAGCTAAATTGTTAGGTGAGGGCCAGATCTAATTTATTTTCACTAATACAATGTTTTATTCATAGCTGCATTAGGACAAAATTGACAGTTGAATTTAGTGACACATTATTGAAACACTAAATTTAAACTCTGATATGGTTCAAAGACATGATATATATATTTAAAAAAAAAAAAATCCCCCAAAACAAAAGCTCATGATTTTTTTTTCCTGCTTCCAAAGTGTTTTTTTAATTTATCTGATAAAATTGTAATTTTCTAGAGTTATTAATTATTTCTATTTGTGAGACAACTTCTATTGTAATTGAATAAGTGTGATAAAATAAATTTAAATTGGTAGGGTTTGTAGTGTCAGTTTAAGATGAAACATCAGTTTTGGATTATATGCAAATTTGAGGCAACTGAAAACTACTACAGTGAACTTGATGCGTTTTTTCCTGTTCCAGTGTTATCCTGTATATGCAGTAGTTTCTGGGATATAATGAAAGCAACAAGAATGACATTGGAAAGTGATTTGAATAGTCTTATGCAGGGGACATTGATGAAGCCCTTATGTATAGATCTTAAACAGTTGATAAATGTGATAAGAGCTGATAGTGAACTTACAATAAGTAAATTGGGCAATTATGTTAACACTTCTGCTTGTAACACTTTCCTAGTGATTTAATTGATAATTTCTATGTAAAATGAAGATTAAATACATGTAGCTCAGTTAAAATATTAGGAAAACCTCCTACATAACATTACATAAACCAGCTGGATATACAGAATGACATTGCTTTTTCTCTTAACTTCTGTTTCCCAAAATACATGTTTTGTAGCTTTTTCTAACCATAAATTATGTATTTTTACTTGATAGTCATATACCTTATGCACGTACAAATTGCATTGCTCCAAATTTTGATGCAAAACACAAGATTCTATATCAATTTTTGTTTTTCTTATGGAAATCACTACAACTTCAAATGTATATCTCAGACATTGTATGGTTTGATTATTTTTTTTTAATATATTTTCAGATTGTATCAGAGGCCACTTCACTATTACACAAAATAGTTGATAACTGATTATGGTTTTTTATGAGTGGGAAGTAATCTCAAGTTATCTTTATGTAGCTTCTTTTTTTTTTTTTCCATCAGATGGATCATGATGAAACTATTACATTTCTCAAAAAAAAAAAAAAATCTAGTTTTAATCTCTGTATTCCATGATATCTGTTTTTACTTAATCTATCCTCAGCACTTAGTACTAACATGTGGTTGAACCATGAATTAATGCCTGCCACTCATCCTTTCTCTCATGTTCTAGTAGTACAGACATCTGATACTATCCAAGACTAGTTGTTCAATTCTGCTATAAAATATGAGCATTGTGAGGTTACAGAGGAGAGGAAAAATGTGAAATTTCTATTGTGTGCAGTATAAGAATACTAACTATATATCCCATCTTGTGTATGTCCTATTGAATCTAAGTCATTAATGTCTTTTCCATCAGACTGTGTATATTTTTATAATTCAGATTATTTTAAAATTTCATAGTGATAATTTGTTTTTGTTGTTAGTATTCCAGATATGTAAGCCTGATTAATCATCTCCTTACATACAGTAGATCCTTTTAGGACTTAAACTTAACTTCTAAGATAGGTCAGTATGATTTCTTCTGATAGCAAAATGGACTATTCCTGCTACATGCATGCAAGAAATTTATGATGCTAACAACAAAGCATTTCATAAACACATCAGTCCCTGTATGACTGGTATATACATAAGAAAATAACTCCCATGAGAAAATTTTCTCCCATCTTTTGTGAAATCTTCAGTTAAGAACACTTATTTCTTGGGTAAAAATTGAAAAATGGAGTTAAAGTTGCTGAAACTATTGAAATTCTTAATATATTTCCTTATAAATTTGCCTTCATTAGATAATTTCCAGCTCTGTAGCTATGTTTGCAGTTTCTTAACTTTCAGGATGTCAGATATGTTTGTCAAACCAATTTAAGGAGTTCAACCTTAAGCCAATAACGTCTTGAAATGAAAGTTACTTACAATAAACCTTTGGTTACCTTGCTAAACTGTCTTTCATTCTATTACTGGTCAGTTATATGCTAGCTGTAGATATGTATTTCTGTTGCAGAGTTGTTCCTTGTTTATATTTGGCCAATTAAAATCAATATCATGTTTTGAAAGTGTTACCAAGTGTATCATATGACTCAAAGATGGAGGAGAATTCTGTGAGCAGGGATTGATAGCAGTAGTTGTACCATTTTGCACTCATAATGCATTTTTATCATTGCTTTTTTTGATCAGTATTTATGAAAGACTTCATTGCTTTTGAAAAGATTCATTCACTATCTGGTAGTCAATGCGAACTGGCAGTTGTTTGATACCTACATTCAAATGTATTTAGAGCTTGAAAAAAATTCTCTCATTCCCTCTTCTTTGGGTGATGACATTTATTAACCAGTAAAGCCACTGGTGAAAATATGTGAAATCTGTCAGATTTAGGCCCTTTAACTTTTATGTATTATTGTTGTATCTGCATCATTGCTACTTACTAGGTTTGAGGTACTTTTGAGAAGAGAAAAACAACCTATTATTATTTGGAAGCTCTTTGAGTTTTCTTAGTTTTTGTTGTCTTTTAATTGTAATGAATATCCTTACATTCCTGTAGTTGGTACAAGAATGTCCTTACATAGACCTTATGTAGGGAATGTTGTATCTAACAACTATTAGATTCTTCCTGC
>NW_010289733.1:11703-15382 GCF_000700745.2 Antrostomus carolinensis
ATAGTAGTGTTTATTTAAAACAACATGTAACCTTTACTTTCTAATAACAGTAATAGGTTTTATATAAAGGTTCTCATGGTTGGGATGAGTAGCTTAAATAACTTTTAGTAATGTTTTTATCATGTTTTTTTGTTTGTTTCATGTTAATTTGAAATAGTAATTACTTTTTTCTAGCTGAAAACAGTTTGTGTGTGTATGGTACTCTGCTATTTGGTGATTCTCTGAATCCGCTTAAGTGTTGCTGACTGTTCTGGCTTGATTTTTGCTTTTAAAAAAATATTTAACTCTGCCACTTGTTTTCTAGACAGAGTGGATTTTGTAAAAGTCCTCTCAAAATTATCTAAACTGTTTGAGTCAGATGAGTGTTCAGAAAGCATAAAACTTTATTTAACTATGTGGGATAGTTACTCAGTTGCTGTTTCAGAAAAGATAGGAGAACATCTTTTGGCTAAATGGAGAACATCTAGTAGCACTTTGGGACCCTCTAAGATATGAATGATCTTTACAAGACCATAAAATATGATAGAGGACATGTAGGAGACCCATAGCCTTCTGAAGCACCTCCTTGAGGCTGGATGGGATATCTTGGATAATTTAAAATGCTATGTTTAGGCAACTGAATCCCACTGAGTGTGTAACACACTGCAGCCTGTATGTATAGACCCTAAAGAATTCTGTAACACATTGCAAAAACTGATGGTACCTGTTCACATGGCTGTGGGAAGAGAAAAAGGGAATGTAGTGCTGGTCTTCTAGGAGTAACAGAACGGAGCCAAACTGAACTGACACACAGTCTATATACATCTAAATAGTTTGATGCAGTGACAAAATTGTTTAACTAAACAGGAAGCACATAAAGTGTACTTGTCTTAACTTTGAAAGTAGTGATGCCCTTGTCAGCTGAACAAATGTGAAAGTATTTATGTAACTTAATTTATAATGGATCAGTTGGCAAGAATCTGTAATAGATTGTATTGCTTGCTGTGCATGTAGTGGATTGCAGTTTAAAGATTTGACCTTTTTCAAAGACTTTTTCAGGAAGATATAGGAGGATGTTCTGTACACCTAAACTGTTTTGATCTTCACTCTGAAGGTTGTAATCAAATTACTGTTTTCCTTGTGCATTTACAATAATATAGTATCAGAATACTTTTATATATCTAATCTTATTGAATCTTGACACTGCACAAGAGCAGCAGACGGACATAAAGAGTGCATAAGCAATGGAAGAAATAGTATTGTCTCATAATGTTGAAGTAGGGAGGAATAAAGTTCCTGCAGTAAGTAATGTGATGCAGACACTGATTTTTGATTTGAAGGATTTATATAAACTCTTTAGAACCTGTGTCTTCTTATAGCCTATGCTGAGTGAGGGGGGTGAAGAAAGCCTTTGCTATTTTTTTTTTTAATGAACATTTTTTTATTCCTTTCTTTATACTTTTAAGAAATCATTAAACTTTTCTGTTAAATGGAAAGGAAAGGCAGATTACACTGCCCACTGCCTTTTTTTATTATCCATATTTATCCAGGTCAAAATTTATTATAGATCTGAACAACATTATTTTCTTTATACTTGAAGAATGATCACTGATGTTAATTGGGAAATAAATGCACTTTACTAACAACAAGCAGATTATTTTTCATTTTGTATAAGTAGTACACAACTTTAGGAAAGCTTAACCGTGTAGAACTGTTTCAGTCTGAACAAGAGGAGAATTCACAGCAAAATGGCTAATTTTATTCCTACTGATATATAAAAATTATATAGAAGTATCACAGAGGATCCATTTTCTATTAAATTAAGATTAGAAATGCTGCTAAAATACATATTCATACATGCTCATGATTATTATTCAGTGACCAAAATTATAAAATATTTAATTTATGTAACTTGCGGGTAAAATATATAGCTAACATTTTTGTTGATTGTTCATGAGAAAACACTCCAAATTTTTAGTTCTCAAGATTAGTACTTCACTGATATTTGACCTACAGTTTATTTCATACTAGTAAATTTTTCATGTGTGTAAACCACTCTTTAAGATCATTTTGAAAGTTGTTTTGTTTCTTTTTTTTAATATTGGATCATATCAAAAGAAAATAATTTTAGAATTAAACTGAATTAACACTAACCCTAACTAGTTTTAAATACCTAATGTTAACATGAAATGTCATTTGTAATTTATAAACTGTAAAATGTAGTATGCTTAATCTATAATCTATTTATCCATATATAGATAGAGAAATATTCCATTAAAGTACGCTATCAGCTAGAGGATTTATGCTATGAAATGCTGTCATTAGCTGATGTTCACTTTTCCAGTCTTCTAAGAAATAGCTTCTCTCTAAGCTAAATCTTCAGTTATACTTGAAGAGACTTTTATATTTGAAATTAACTTAATCAAACCCTGTTTCAAATGTGTATTTACTGTCCTCCTGAGCATTTTTGGAAGTCTGAATGGTGAAAGTTACTTTAGGTTTCTGCTTTCTACAGAGAAAATGAGGATGGGGGAGAAAGTAAATGTTAATTTATAATATTTTTAATCTAGCTAATGTTTTTGATGTTATCTGTTGATTTTTAGATTGTTCAGAATGCTAAACATTCTGCTGATTGCTATGAGTAACCCCTAACATAGAATATTTATGTGATAATGGGTGATATTTAAGAATACTCACTGATTTTAATGTGATTTCTTTCATATTGAGGTATATATAACGATATACTCTAGTACAGGCTAAACTCATATCTCTTTAGGATTAGAAAAAAATCTGTTAGGGTATTTTTCAGTGAAACACAGAGGAAGGACAAAAACTATCAACCAACAATAACAAAAGTGTGTGTGCATATGAACTACGCTGTAAGGTTGTGATCATCTTAAAAGTTCTTCCACATTCATGCTGGAAGCCTGAGTGAGGAGAGGCAATAGATTGCTTATGTATTTATTTATTTATTTGTAATTCATCTTAAGGGCCTCTGGTTTTGGCTCCTTATGGGGCAGAGTATGAAAAAGCTGTACCTAGAGTAATATATTACTTAGAGTATTACTATGTATTCTATAGTACATTTATTCACTGTTTTGTGTTTCTGTGGTGTTTTGTTTTTTAATTCTCTCATGACCTTTACTTTTTTTTTTTTGCTGCTTGGAAACATTAAAGAAGGAAATGTTTGTTGTTTAAATGAACATGAGAAGATTTTTTAGGTTCTTTTTTTCCTTTGTTGAACTATTTATAGTTTTTTTTAGGTCTTCAGCTAGCATTTTTATGTTACAGGCTTTGGTCTATAAGCAATATCTTGAAAAAAAAAGTTTTAAAAAGAAAAAAAAAGCTGGAAGTTTGCTTTCCTAAAATCATAGAATCATAGAACCTCCTGGTTGGAAAAGACCTCTGAGATCATCAAGTCCAACCATACCTGTCCAGTACTGAACCATATCTCCGAGCACCCCATCTAGCCGTCTTTTAATTACCTCTAGGGATAGTGATTCAACCACCTCCCTAGGCAGCCCGTTCCAGTGCCTGATAACCCTTACAGTGAAGAAGTATTTCCTGACATCCAATCTGTACCTCCCTTGGCACAACTTAAGGCCGTTTCCTCTTGTTCTGTCACTAGTTACCTGGGAGACTATCTCATGCTCTTCTTGTGCTTGAGTCCTTGTAGACAGCAATTAGGTCTCCCCTCAGC
>NW_010289734.1:0-2383 GCF_000700745.2 Antrostomus carolinensis
TGTGTATATATATATATAAACACAATAAAATTTAAAAATAATAGTAATCACTCAGCTCTCCTCACGACAGGTCTGTCGCAGCGCACTACACAGGTGACAGATGGGAAGCCGGACCCGAACGCTGTGGCCCCAGCCGGCGCGGTGCCAGTCCGAGGCGGGTCACCGGAGCCCGCCCTCTGCCCCCGCACATTATCTGGTGGAGTCGGTGCTGGTGCGCGCCTCCCCGAGGGACACCGCAGGAATAGGACCCTAAAAATGAAATGTGGTGGAATTCTTCCCCGTGTCTCCCCTTGTGTTTTGTATTTCGATTTAGTCTCTGCATAGCAGTTAAAAAAAAAAAAAAAAAAAAAAAAAAAAACATGTTTTGTCCTATTTTGCTGTTTCCGACTTTGGTTGTTTGCGGTTTGCTATATTTAGTGCTGTTTGTGTTTTGTTTCTTAACTCAAGGAGTACGTTAATTTTTAGATATGCAGACCGTTAACTCACACAAATAAACTGCCTGGAGTACCTATTTTTGTCAAGGGAGTCCAAGTATTACGATTTGATGGGACACCTATTAAAACACACAAATTCCACTGTCGCATCTCTCCCCAGCGGCAGCTTCGTGGTGGGTGCCTTCCTTTGGGAAGGCAACAGATAAATATTGAAATAAAGGGCTGGCCGGCTAAATTCCAGGTCCTATAAATGATAACGGGATTTTCAACTTCACCGATCGACGAACGATACGCTGCTCTGTGCAGGAGAGACCTTTTCCATTTACTTTCACGACAGAAACACAACTTGTGTTCTGGGACAAAAGCGAATCGAGTACGTGGTTATGTAGTGCACTAGACCAGATTAAAAAAAAAATAATCCTAAATTCTAAAACTTTTGAATCTAAATCAAACCTTTAAAGGAAATCCAAACCTGGCATTTGAATTCACATTTCCTATCACTGACAAGCACGTTTAGCCTTAAGTGAGCAAACGGAGGACCCGTTTTGTGTCTGAGATTCTTTCAGATGCTGGAAATAATTTGTATTTTACATTGCGTCACTTACACCCTGGACCGACATAGGGCCCGATCCTGGAAACACAGCCTTCTAACCATCTGCATCAATCAAAGAGATTGACCACCTGCTTCGGAATTGTGAGCTACGCAAAGCCACAAAGCGGGGTTCCCTCCTGCCTCCCGTGGCCCCGAGTGTGGGTTCCCCCCGAGAGCAGCCGCTCGGCGCTGAGAGGGGGGAGCGCACGGCTGGCGAGTCGCGGGCGGCAGCCTTGCGTGTTTCGCGTGGGGACCAGGAGGATTTGCCAGGAGAAACAGATCATTTTCTGGCAGTCTTTTTTTAAGTTGAATGCGTTTCAGGTTTTTCATACCAACGGTATAAGGAGATTTATTTTTTTTCTCTCAGATAAAAGTAACAACGGTTCTAAAGAGAGTGTTTGCAAAAGGGACACTTTTGACAGAACACAAACAGATAAATCAGACTAATAATGTTCGGCCTTTAACAGCTCTGCGCTGGCCTTGTGCAAAAAAAAACCCCTAAAATCCGAAAGTCGTAAGCATAGGGAAGGATGGACTGGATTTTCTTTGGGTTTTGCTGGTTTCTTTTGCTGAGTGAGAGAAGGAAAATATTCAGATGGAATAACCAGGAGCAAATTCTTTAGAGCTTGACCCAAAGACGCTGAATACAGCGGGATCTGGGCCGAGGTCCCGATCATCAGAAGCGTTATGGAGCAACACGAGATCCTGCTGACAGCACCTCAGGGCACAACTAGACAAACGGTAGTTTGTCAGTAACTTTATTTTTTAAAAAGAAAAAAAAAAAAAAGAAAAGAAATCGCATGACAAACTGGAACCAAGACCAAAATACTGTATCCACTGTACATCATTCATTAGAAAACAAACATACACCACATTTGTATTCTACCAAACAGAGAGTGTATTTCCTTTAAAATTATATAGTGCGTGCTTTTAGATTCATGCTTTTCAATATTTATTTTACATTTGTTCATCAAATATTATCTGTTATAAATAATTGCAACTTGATCAAACGGTGCACCTGTTATCATACGTGAACCTCTTTCAGTGCTGCAAGCGTGGCTTTTTGTTGCCTTTTTTTTTTTTTCCCTTTCTCTCCCAAAAGCTGTTGCTATTGCTTTATTAGGACCCGAGAAAGCATATCTGAGGTGTCACACACAGTGTACA
Source organism: Antrostomus carolinensis (assembly GCF_000700745.2). NCBI lineage: Eukaryota > Metazoa > Chordata > Aves > Caprimulgiformes > Caprimulgidae > Antrostomus > Antrostomus carolinensis. Next base: position 2,191 of record NW_010289734.1, read on the forward strand.
GATGTCGGAGGCGCTTGCGGACCCGGGGCAGCTGCCGCGGAGCCCCACGGCTCGGAGCGCTGGAACAAGTGACGGGAGAGCACATAGAAAAAAATCGTTTCCAAAAGGCACAATTTCCTCGACACAAAGGTACAATAAAAATATATGGCCACTGAAATACGGGCGCCTATGGGGAAGCGGTGCCTCTCCGGCG
>NW_010289735.1:0-3173 GCF_000700745.2 Antrostomus carolinensis
CCTCGGTTTGCCAGGATTGGTTATTTTTAGCAAATAGCCATTCGACCTTATCAAAATGAAGAATCAAAAATAGTCTGGAAAAACACTGCAAGGAAAAGCTATTTTTAGCTCTCTGTCTATTCCCGGCTGCTACCCAGCGAGGGCTGATGGCACAGCTCATGCACGAGCGCTCGGTTATTCTAGGAGAAGGCTTGTTCTGACCTGTTCTTTCCCTGAACACCCCACTGCAGAAAACATCCAGTTGATTAAAGATTAATTCATCTGCAAAGCGTGACAGCCGAAAGCTTTAGGGAGGAGGGGGGGGACACGTACATTGACAGAGCGATTCTATCGGCGTGTTATTGCCAAGTTACAGTTTCTCTGAAGGGAACACTTGCCTAACTGCATCTCCTCGTGTCTCTCATCATTCAGTGGGAGCTAGCGCAGCAGACCTCCAAAGTATATTTATGTTATATATTATGGCGTTACAGTTTCTCTGAAGGGAATACTTGCCTAACTGCATCTCCTCGTGTCTCTTATCATTCAGTGGGAGCTAGCGCAGCAGCCCTCCAAAGTATATTTATGTTATATATTATGGTCTGTTCAACCAAGGAACAAGTGACAGGACAAGAGGAAATGGCCTCAAGTTGTGCCCAGGGCAGTTGAGATGGGATGTGAGGAAGAATTTCTTTGCTGAAAGGGTTCTGAGGCATTGGAAGGGGTTGCCCAGGGCAGTGGTGGAGTCCCCATCCCTGGAGGGATTGAAGAGTCATGTAGACATAGTGCTGAGGGACATGGGTTAGTCATAGGGGACTCGTCAGTGTTGGGTTAACGATTGGACTTGATGATCTTAAAGGTCTTGTCAGTGTTGGGTTCACAGTTAAACTCTATGATCTTAAAGGTCTTTTCCAATCCAGGCAGTGCTGGGATTCCGTTTCTTTTTCCTTTTTCAGGAGGGCAGTAGAGGATGTAGAATTACAGACGTGGGGCAAATCACTGTATGGACCAACATCACCAGTCACAGCCCAGCAGCACTGGAGGTGTGCGATGGACTGGCTCAAGGGATCAAACCATGCAGGTGGCTGCTAGATACAGTTTATTGATCAGACTCATTATAAACTCAGCTGGTATAAATGAGGATTTTATTTGGTTCTAAGGCATAAGCCAAAAGAGTGAATGAAGGCAATGACCTGGCTGTTACAATATCTTGCTTTCTCTTACACTAGAAACTCTTTCCTTTAGTCCAGTACTTTATATATTAGTAGGAGCCATTAACAAATTTTTCAGAAGAAAAAATTGAGCTGCATTTTTTTTTTTTTTAGTTATATTGTGCCATAGGTTGAAAAGAAGTTGGAAAAGATATTCCCCAAGCCATGAGTTTTCCCCTTCATATTTGCCTTTTAAAATCATCTCCTTTTATTATAAAAGTCTTTTCAGAATGTGCTGCTCCCAGCACTGACTGCATGGGGTCCACCATCATCTCCCATGCAGCTGCTTTATGTGCCTGGAGCCACAGCAGCAGAGCAGCAGAAGGTTCTCTGAGTGTTTCTTTCTCTTCCATATACTGATCATCCCAGCAGAAAAATCCATGATGCTGTATGCGACAGCAGGCGAATGTACAGCGTGATGGTAAAGCCCTTAAAAACAAATGCCCAGACAACCCCAAAGAGTCACATAAGGCAGGACAATAAAAGGGCAAAGCCAAGAGAGGTAAAATATCTGATTTCTCTTGTGCATTTATAAAAATTGATAGCCTGTTAGCCAGATGCTGATGAATATTTTTACAAGCTATAAATGGCAACCTGCAGTCTAAAAATAGACGCTGTGCTGCAGACTTGTCTGGCTTAGCTACATCACTAGAATATAAACAGGCTCCCTGATGAGGTTTCAGGGAAATCTCTATCAAAACAGACTCCATCCTTCATTTTCCTTGCTATTTTGAAATAAAATAGCTGATGCTGCTTGCATTTCTTGAATTCTAGCTTTTAATAAAATTGCAGGGCTTTCCAAATTTTCCTACAGGGATGAAAGGATCATCAAACCTCCGTGAATATTTCAGCTGCAATTGATTCGATGCACTTTCTTCTCCTTGGCAGAGCAGGGAGGTGGAGGAAGCACCTGTGGGCACCACAGGAGCTGGCACAGGCTGTGTTTGGTGGACCCCAGCCCCTCCAGCTGCATGTGGATCAGCCCATGTCCCCGTCACATGCCAGGGCTGTGGACATCCCTCCCCAGCTCTGTCACATCCAGGCACAGCTCACGCTGATGAGTCCCATGGCTGTGGAGATCCAGTGCTCGTCCCAGCAGCCCCAGCACATGAATGGTGCCCCTTCCCATTCACAAAATCAGACACGGTCCATTCCCCTCCAGAAGGTGAGTTTCTGCCCCAGGTTTATGAACGGGGCAGCTCACGGCAATTTCAGGCTGACGGATTAAAACCAGAAACATTATGTGCTCTAAGAAACTCTTAATTTGTGCTAAAGAGGAGGAAAAAGCCAGTAGAGGTGCTCAGGAAGGATGCTTTAAGATCTGAGAGTCCTTTCTGTTGTTGGCTTTCAATGTCACAGGCAGGTTGAAGAAGGGAGCAGTGAGTCTGAGGAGAACGTTACATCACCCGCTATGCAACGTGTGTGAGAAAAGATTGAGGAAAAAGATGAGAAAGCACTGCAGTGACAGCGTTTCTCCTTCATGGCAGGAGCACCCAGCTGTCCCTGTGTCTGCATGTGGAAGGCTTTGCAGAAAGAGGTTTTCCTAAGGGCAGGAGAAGCGAAAGAGAGCTAACCCATTGCTGACAGTCAAGATGGGTTAAGGACACCGGACTCTGGGTCTGCAAGAGGTTTAGAGCAGGTACAACCCCCCCTGGCCTTTCACAAACCCGCTGTAGGAGCAAACACCATCACCTCCCCGCTGTATAGAAGACACGAATATATAAAGATGGATACAAGAGAATCGTACACGTGATAAGAGTCTTTCGAACAGCCAAGGATTACAGGATAGGGCCAGAGCTGGTCTGCTCTGCATCCAGGTAGCAGACTGGAGATGCTTCTGGTCCAGAAATCAGGTGACTGACAGGGCTGCGGCAGGAGAAGTTGCCATGGTAGGATGTTGTGTAGCTCTGCTAGCTCCACAGCTGTTGCAATGTTCCCTGGAGACCTACAGCTTTACAAATCCCAGACTGGTTTGGGTTGGAAGGG
>NW_010289736.1:0-207 GCF_000700745.2 Antrostomus carolinensis
TCCGAGACCATCTCAGGGGTGGAGGAGCCCCGATGGGCAAAGCCGCCCGGTGAGAGTGCGGTGCCGTGCCGGTGGTGCGCTCGGCTTTCTGCTTTCCACCTCTGTGCTGGTAAATCATTGAGGTGCTGGGGAAGGTGGAGGTCTGAGAGGTGGAGGTTGTGGTGAGATGAAAGGTCTTGGGGTCCCTCCCAAGGGTCTGGAACTGGG
>NW_010289736.1:318-701 GCF_000700745.2 Antrostomus carolinensis
GAACTGGGATGTCTCTTGGACACGCAGAGATCTTGACGTGAGGTCGGTGCTTGTGATAGGCACCAGGGCTGGGGTCCCTCTGCCGCGGGTGCTGGGCTGGGTGAGGGTACGGGGCAGGTTACCGGTGCAGGCAGATCCGACCAGCTGCCTTCCTCCTCCTCCTCCTCCTCTGGGAAAGGCCACACCTGAGCTACAAACACGCCCAAGCGCGTGTCCCTCTGGTTGTGCACAAGGTGACCCCATCGATTTGCAGAGCTGAGGTGGTTTCATGGCAAATGGCACCCCGGGCTGTGCCGTGCCATGTGGTGCTGGGCCGGTGGGAAACGGGAAGAGCCAATATGACCGGGGCGAGCACCAGACCCCACACCCTGGGGTGCTGCACC
>NW_010289736.1:726-1086 GCF_000700745.2 Antrostomus carolinensis
CAGCGAGCTGCTATTTATGGCTGACTGTAAACAAACTCCCAATGAAAGGAAGTTAATGAGCTGAGACTGACGGGAGCCTGCTGGGAATTTTTATGGCCCTTGGGACTCCTTTCGCTAAAGAGAGAATACATCAGCGGTTGAACCCAAAACGGGGGGCCAGGGCACAGCCCCAGCGTGGGGACATGATGCGGAGGGGTTGGCTGTGGGTGAGGAGGAGGGTTTTGGTGGGGTGTCCCAGCTCCTGACCCTCTCCCTGTCCCCCTGCGTGGGACTGGGGTGTGTGGTCCCCTCCTTGCAGGCATGTCCTGGGGTCTGGGGCTCCCCAGGGTTGTCACTGTCTGCCTCTTGTAGGTCGTGTCT
>NW_010289736.1:1108-3616 GCF_000700745.2 Antrostomus carolinensis
TGGCTCGGTGTCACCGTGATACCCTGCAGCGGGGAGGCTGCGCTGGCAGAGATCAATATTCATATTGCCTTCAAATTCAGCCTTGATCACACAAGGGTGACGCGGGGGAGACGGGAACGCTGCGGTGTGAGGTGCTGCCTGCCCTGCCTGCCCGGCTGTCGCATTTAATCTCACATCCCGGCTAATTGCAGGGTATGAGCGTCGCCGTCGGTGCTCTCGGGGACGGGATGGGGAGCACGGCACAGGGTGCCCCCCTCGCTGCCCACTCCCTTCGCCTCCACCTTGCACGTGCAGCCCCCGTCCGCGGGCAATGCTTGATTTACCGAGGAGAGCTGGCAGTTTAACCTGACAAATTGAAGGCAGTTTTAAGTGGTTCAGGTTAATTAATAGTCAGGGAAGTATCAATTTTTTTTAAGGGATGCTCTTGGCTCATGGGGAGAAGCGGAGCTTGGTGTTCCCTTTGGAAAGTAACGGGGTTTTCCTATCTTTTCACCCGATGACCTGCTGTGTCTGGGGTCTGTCGTGGCAGCAGTGCCATCGCGTACGGCTCTGGTAACCAGAACACGTTGGCTGTAGCCACCCAGTATGGTGTAGCCAGGTGGCCACATCGTCTCTGCTCCCACTGGGAACTCACAGGTGAGCACTGGTGTTAATGGGACCATCAGGCTCTGTCCTGAACTGGGACTGGGAGCTGCTGCGGATGAACTGGAGCAGCACTCACTCCCCTTGGTTCATGCTTGCCAGATGCCAACATCTGGTCACATCTGCCAAGCTTGGGCTGTGGGAATGTCACCCAGGGTTCAGGTGTTAAAAAATCATCATGAAAGAAGCTTAAACTTCCCCATAAGAAGGGAAGGTGGAAAAGCAGCAGTGACCTGTCTCTGGGTGTGCAGCACAGGAAGCCCAGAGCTGTGTGTGATAAAGACTCAGTGGTTCGGGGACGCGAGCAGCGGCTGTGGTGGTCTTGGTGAGTGTCTGCCATGGTCTTGGTGTGCCGGTGCCATGGGTTGGGGACCTCAGACTCTCACTCGGGGCCGTGTCCCAGCCCACGTGCTCCGTCTTTCTCCGCACAGGGATGTGGGTGGAAGTGGTGGGTTTTCAGCAGCCCTGATGTTTGGGAACAGGAGAGCTGAAGGTTAGTGACCATTTTTTAACTCAATAAAGGGGAAGACAAGCTGGAGTCTGCAGTCCAGAGATATAATTAGTTCACAGCAGTGGTGCTTTCTTGATTTAGCTTCAGAGAGCAGAACAAGACAAGGATGTTATACCCAATTAGCAATAACATACAGTCTGAGCCTCGCGAGGTGAGATAACAAGCCATTTTTATAGCACTTCTTTACGGACTTTTTTTTGGAAGAGGGGGAGGGAGGAGAGGGACCGAGTCTTGAGTCTTTATTTCTTTTCATCCAGGAAAAATTATTAGTGAGCTCAGAAAGCCCAAAGCTGAGTGATACGTTGGCCAACATAGGTGAAAAAAAAGCCAAGCAAAGCTGAAAGCGCTGGGCTGAGGCTGTCTGTCTGTCTCCGTCCGTCCCGGGGGGAGGCTGTGTCCCAGCAAGGACACGGGCAAGGGCCACCCACGCACCGTGGCCATGTCCCATCTGCCGGTTTATGGCACGTGGACTGGCAGTGCTGCTCGTTGCCCGGCGGAGCCCAGTGCGTGTGGGGCGGCTCTTGGTGCTGCCGGCTGTGCCCCCATTCGTGTCCCCAGCGAGGTGACCCTGAGCTGTGTCCCCCAACGAGGTGACCCCCAGCCAGATCAGATGCCAGCTGCCTGCCAGCGCCGCGGTCCCACTTTATATTGCAGATCGATGGCCATTGATCTTTCCTCCCGTGTAAACCAGGACAGGTCGGGGCTAGGGAGGGTTTTTGTGCACATCTGGCTCTGCTGTGGTGGGAGCGTCCCGTGCTGGTCTCTGCAGCCCACCCACCCTCCTGCAAACCTCTGTGCAGCAGTGGAACTCAAGGAAAACCAGCCTCGTAAAAAGGGGAAAAGAAAAAGAAAGAAGAAAAAAAGAAAAAATATAAAAGGGGGGGAAAAAAAAGAAAGAAAAAAAAGTCTAGAAATCTCAGGTTTCATTCATCAGCTTTTAATAACGCAAAAAGAAAAAATATAAAAGGGGGGAAAAAAAAGAAAGAAAAAAAGCCTAGAAATCTCAGGTTTCATTCATCAGCTTTTAATAACGCAGCACCCGGTGACAATGGGTGCCAGTAGGGACCTGGCTGCATCAGGGCACCCATGGGAGCAGGGGGACCCAGTGCTTCCCTAAGGGCATGACCAGCGTGGGACATCCCTGGGGACACCCCTGTCCCAGAGGAGTCTTGAGTTGGGAGACATTCTCCCTCCTGGTGTGTCCCCCCTGCAGCCACCCCTCTGCCATGTGGCAGAGCCAGGGGATGGGGCAGGAGGTGCTCGTCCCCTTGGGCAGGCAGGGGGCTGCTGTCCCCTCCCCTGTCCTCCCTGTCCCTGTTTTAGTGGGTGACAGGCAGTGTTGTTGTGTCCGTTCC
>NW_010289736.1:3754-3978 GCF_000700745.2 Antrostomus carolinensis
TGCCTCCCACCCCCACCGGGAGAAGCCGCAGAGCCGCTCTCTGGACTATTAACGCCCCACAACGATCATCAGCTCTCGTCGTAATCATTAAGACTATTAGAAATGTTGGCTCGCAGCTCATGTCAGACTTTCCGTTCTGCTTTGCAAACGCGCGCAATTAATGCCAATCAGGCGGGGGAGGCAGCTCGCGCTCAGCTCGCGCTCCCGGCTGCTCCGCCGCGGCT
>NW_010289736.1:4025-4306 GCF_000700745.2 Antrostomus carolinensis
AATTCCTATAAACATCCGAGGGGAAACTCCGCGTTCTCGGGTATTGTTCTCTGCTCCTTTTCATTACTTGGCATTCAGCAGCTCATCCGGCCTCGATCGGTGCAGGGAGGGGGGTAAAACAAATGTGTAAATCTCGGGAGATGCCTTATTTTCCTGTTCGGTGGCTGCTTTGGGTTATCCATGGCTGAGAGAAACCTGCTCAATTTTTATTTTTGGCTTTATCTTTTCCTCCTCCTTCTCTGTGTTGATTTCTCCCCAGGGGCTGATCCCTCTTCCCCCCC
>NW_010289737.1:0-301 GCF_000700745.2 Antrostomus carolinensis
TCACCCCCCCTTCAACCCCCCCCAAAAAAGTCATCAGTTTTTTCTCCCTTTTTAAAATGTTTTCACAATTGACTGACCCGCTCTGTGGGTGATGCCCTCACCGACCTCATTTGGGGTGGATGTTGGGTTTAACCCCCCCCAAAAAAAACTCACCCCCCCTTCAACCCCCCCCAAAAAAGTCATCAGTTTTTTCTCCCTTTTTAAAATGTTTTCACAATTGACTGACCCGCTCTGTGGGTGATGCCCTCACCGACCTCATTTGGGGTGGATGTTGGGTTTAACCCCCCCCAAAAAAAACCCA
>NW_010289737.1:370-583 GCF_000700745.2 Antrostomus carolinensis
CTTGGGGCGGGTCACAGGGAAACTGGGACCACCTGAAATTCCCACATGGGTGGTAGAAAAGCAGCTGGTATGTGGTCAGGGTGACCCCACATGGGATGTGGGAGTTGACATCGGGGAGGAACATCCCTGGGCATCCCCAGGGTGTGGGATGAGCGCCCAGTTGTGCTCAGCTGTGAGGGGACAGATGTTGTCCTGGCCTGGATCAGCACTAGC
>NW_010289738.1:0-1202 GCF_000700745.2 Antrostomus carolinensis
CCACCCAGGCAGGACACCCCCGGCCCCACTCCCAGCACCTTCCCAGCACTTACCCTTCAAACTCACTTTTCCCAGTTCCCTCTGGCAGTGCTCACTGAAATTCCTCCTCCCACGATGTCTTTGGCAGTGGGCTGGGATGTCGAAGAAGGGGTTTTCCACCCAGGCAGGACACCCCCGGCCCCACTCCCAGCACCTTCCCAGCACTTACCCTTCAAACTCACTTTTCCCAGTTCCCTCTGGCAGTGCTCACTGAAATTCCTCCTCCCACGATGTCTTTGGCAGTGGGCTGGGATGTCGAAGAAGGGGTTTTAGTAAATATGGCTGTCAGGAAGCATTGAATAACTAAGGCTGCTGTTGTCTGGCCTGGAGGGGGATTGTTTGCTGCATTTTAAACAAAAGCGATGGAAATGTTAATTGCCTCATTGTCAGGCAAGAGGAACTTAGCGAGGAGCTGGCCATTGAGCTGGTTTCCCTAGGAAGTCTGGGATGAGTAGATTAGAGGGCACAGTCATAGCTGAGGCAGCCTGCTGGCCATGGATAGCTGGTCTGCGGGAGAAATTCGGGTTTGCATCATAAAAGACAAAAATACTTGTTGCTGAAACACGTTACTTAAGTGCAGTTGCAACAGCCAGATGTGCTTCACATGCTTCGTGCTTCAGAAGGGGCTGGTGTGGGGCCAGGCTGCTCAGGGCACGTCAGGGCGGTGGGGACACACTCCTGGCCACACTCTCGGGTGCTCTCAGCCCCACGCAGGGTGCAGGTCCCCCCAGCAGCTCTGCTCTGTTCTCCCTGCAGATCCTCCAGGGCCTTGTTGACGTTCGCATCCCACACAATGATTTTTACCGGAAACGTAAGTGCGCGGCGGCAGCCCCTCTCGCCACACAGCCTGTCCCCGTGTCCCCTGCTACCGTCTGTCCCCTGCACCCCTCTGCTGCCTGGCTGAGGGTAGGAGGGGGCAGCAGCATTAACAGATTTGGGGATGCACCTTGGTGGCTGGTAGCAACACACTGCCACCCCCATAGGCGATGGGGTTGGTGCTTCACCCTCACCCTGCTAGCTGGGTTAATTAGTACTAATATCTACGAGGAGATGGGCTTGGAGGAGGATCCCTCTGCAGAGGGGGTTGGTGGGGCTGCAGGACTTGGCCTTTGCAAGGACAAAGGGGCTCCCTCCATCACCCCTGCCTGCGTTTCCCAGTGAGG
>NW_010289738.1:1225-6637 GCF_000700745.2 Antrostomus carolinensis
CTGCAGGACTTGGCCTTTCCAAGGACAAAGGGGCTCCCTCCATCACCCCTGCCTGCGTTTCCCAGTGAGGGGATGCCGGCAGGGCTGGCCCACAGGGACCCCTATGAGAAGGGAAGGCAAAACATCCCCCTTGTCGGATTGACTCTCCTCTTGCCCCCGCTAGTGTTTTTAGAAATCGTGGATGAAAAGTCCAGGCACTCTCTCCACGAGAACATGACCAAGATCAAAGCACCGACGCAGGTCATCTGGGGAAAGCAGGACCAGGTACGTGACCCCTCCACCTCCCCCACAAAACTGCATCTCCATCTCCACCCATGGGGGCACGGCATGGGTGAGCTGGCACGTGTGTGTCCTGTCCCCAGTGGGTTTGCACCCAGGGGCTCAGTGGGGTGAGGGCAGAAAGCTGTCAGCCAGCATGGGGCCAGGGGGAGGAGAGGGCAGAGCTGGGGCTGGAGAGGGCGAGGGGGCAGGCGGGGGCAGGTGCCAGTGCCACAGCGGGAATGGGTGGGGGAGAGGAATAAAGTGCCAGCAAAGAGAGTTGTCCTGGCGACTGGGGAGAGATGTGCTGTTCGTGGGCAGGCGTCGAGGCAAAGGCCTGGGGCTTCGTAGGACTGGTTATGGAGGGAGGAGTGGGAGGGGGAAGGAGGCAAGCTGCGGGCATGCAGAGGGCTCTCTAAATGCAAAGGTGCAAGTGTTTGCACATTATGTGCACTGAACCAGCAATCAAAAAGCATCCAATAGCATTCCCTGCCACGTGCTGAGATAGGTACCGTGCAGCCTCTCTGCCCCATCCCCAGGCATGGGTACCACAGGATGGGGCTGCCATCGCAAGGACCATGTCCACATCCCTGCTCAGCATCTGCTTGGACTTGCAAAGGCAGCTCCAAGTGTCCATCACTTCTACAGTGTCCAGCAAAACCTAGCCCTGCCCATGGGATTGAATATTTTTATCTCTGCCACCCAGGTCCTGGATGTTTCTGGTGCCAGCATTTTAAAAAGCGCTATCCCAGACTGCCACGTGTACATCCTGGAGAACTGCGGGCACTCGGTGGTGGTGGAGCGGCCCCGCAAGACGGCCAACCTCATCCTGGAGTTCCTGGCGCTGCTCCACAGCATGGACTGCAGCAAGAAGCAGGCATGAGCGTGGCAGGGAGCCAAGCAACCATGCCAGGTCTTTTAAATTGTAAAGTACTGCAGCTTTGATAAGTTCTCAGGGATCTTGTGCGAATCGGGGTGAATGTGCCGAAGTCCCTGAGGAAGGCAGAATCACTGACACCTAAACCTATAGCACCGCCGGCACAGTGACCTAGGGGGTCATTGAGCAACCTCCATAGATACATGAACGGAAGCAGAATCTCTCCCTTTTCTACTTAGAGATAAAGTAGGAACGAGCCGAAATCACCAAGCGCTAGCCATGCCGTGTGCTGAAGCTCCTTACGCAGCCGCCCATCTTCCCTGAGTTACCGGCACGTAGTTGTTAATGACATTTACCTAAACTAGAGAAGAAGTGTAGGAAGGAGGAAGCGTCCTGGACTGAGACTTACAATATTTCCACTACTTAGAGTCCGTTGCGTTGCATGCTGCCGTGCTGTAAGAGAACCCCAGCGCTCCAGGCGTCTGCTCGAGTGCTCTTTGTGTATCTCCTTAACTCACGAGTTATGCAGAAAACAACAGAAAACTTCATGTGTGGAAGTCCAATGACTGTATGTGCAAAAATGTTTACACTTTGAGTGGGTTTTTTAAAATCCCTGAGCAGCTCCTGTGTATATGTAATGCCTTAACATCACCCAGGGTTCGGCGTCCACGCAAAGCCTGGCTTGCCCAGGGGATGTTTCCCAGTGAGGGTGAACACAGCGACTGAAAACTCGGGGTGCAGATACCAGCTTTGCCATCCCTTCGAAGTGGAAACCACCCAGGGCGATTCGGTCCCCAAGCCCAAGTCAGCAATAAGCCCGTGGGCAGGGTGTGAGTCAGTAACCTCGGGCAAACTCTTGTCTCAGCTCTTCTATCGCATCACGCTGCTGAACACGTTGGTGTAAATAACTATGTTCTTAATGAATTCCGTGAATTCTGCCAATGCCGTCACCGAAACCAGGCTGAGGGGTGGGAGTGGGCTGTGTATGTGAACAGCGCAGGGGATGCAGGCTCCTGGGCTCGCCGGGCGGTGAGGAGGGGGACAACTCACCTGCGAGGCGGTGGCGTGGAAAGGTGCAGTGTGCCTGTGCATCCTCTCCATGATTATAACTCCTGGCCAAGTGAAATTATGGATAGAAACAGGCACTGCAGACAAGCTGTGCTTTGCAGCCTGCAAGGGGATGTAGGGGGATGGATCCTGCACCTCCCTGGGTGCAGAGCCTCACTGCCTGGCCCGGGGGAGAGGGCTAGTCCTGGTGTCAGGCACAAGCAGTAGCTGGTGGAGGGCAAGGTGGCTCCTGGTCCTCTTGAAGGCAAAGCAGCAGGCGGCTGCCACCCCTTGGTCACCCCCAGCCCTCCCCAGGGGCTGACAGAGGGTGCTGGTAGAGCCCCTCTCCAGACTGGGTACGTGCGCTTGCGGTGCTGACAGCCATCTTCCCCCCAACTTTCCGAGGTACCCCAATCTGTATGTATCTCTGAAACTCCCTGTCAGCTTCTCTGCTCTTTTTAAGAGAAGAAACATTAGAAAATTAGAAATTTGCTGTTAATTGCTTGGTTATTGTTTCTACTACAGGAGCTGATTAAAAAAAAAAAAAATTGCTGATAGTTTTATGTGGTAAAAGCCAGAAAACGTTGTTGGGTATCAATGTGGTTTCTCATAAGCCACAGATTGCTGTACTCAAAGGATTTATATGGCTATTAAAATCCAGTGATTTAAGGAGTCCACTGTGCAATTATTTTTTTTTTTCCTTTGAGGAAGAAGGGGGTTGTGGTGTGGGATGATGCACAGCACAAGGGACTTGCTTTGCTTCTTCTTTCTGGGAGATGCAGGTTTTGCTTACAGGAATATTTGACAGTGTCGAGAGATGGTGAAGACCAGGAAGGCTCAAGTCTCATCTCTTCAAAGACAATATGAATTTTCCTTTTTAAATTTTTATTAAGAGGAGGTGGCCCTAAACACTCAAGGAGCGATATAAGCATCAAGACTCTTAGAACTTTTGAAAGTGTGTTAAATACCAATTTCAGCTGTAATTACAAGTCTGAATTCATTCAGTCTGCTAGGAATAGCATTGCGTCAATATCCAGGCAAAAGTGTTTGCATTTCTCCTTTCCCCAGGAAGCTGTTAAGGCCCAGCAGCTGCTTTGAGCATCCTCCTGGCACTTTGTCCCCCTGGCCAGATCCTGCCATGGCACCCTGGCCCTGCTGGGATAGTAACAGATGGGTTGAGGTGACAGTGGCTGCAGGAAACCAATTAATGAATGTGGGCAGGGGGATGGGAGGGGGCCTCTCACCTGGGGCCAGGGGCTGGGGTGGCTCAGGGTCTCTGCATTGCGTGTTGCAGTCTCTCATGGCTCTAATAAAAATCCCCAGGTCTCTTTTGGTGAAAAATTGGCACAGGTTGCCCAGAGAGGTGGTAGAAGCCCCATCCCTGGAAACATTCAAAGTTGGATGGGTCTGTGAGCAACCTGATCTGGTTGAAGATGTCCCTGCTCACTGCAGGAGGGTTGGACCAGATGACCTTGGAAGGTCCCTTCCAACTCGAACCAGCCTGTGGTTCTATGATTCTGTTTGGGGCGGTCTGGGTGCTGACCCACAGCTCGCTCAGTCTGCACAGTCAGGAGCGACTGCTTCTCGTCGGGCTGTGCCCACGCCCAGCACCTGAGCCCACTGAGGAGAGGCAGGGAGGGAAGCTGCTGCCTGCACCTGCAAACACACCTGAAAGCACAGCAAATAACACCAGTAGCTATTCCCACTAACCCTCATTTCCTGCTGGGAGCCATAAAAGCCCCATGCTATGCAAGGGCTGCTCCTGTGCTTTCTGCTGCTGCCCTGTGGCACTGAGCCCCAGCCACCCCCAGGTAAGGCTGCGCTCCCGGGCTGTGCGTGGGGCTCGGGAAGGGGTGCTCCTCCCAGTGGGTTTGGGTGTCCTGTGGGGGATCCCAGTCATGGCAAGCCTGGGCACTGGGAACTTGTGCATAGCCTGAGCCTCCTGGCATGGCAGGAGGGAGGAGGTTGGCTTTTGTTTGTTGCCTGGTGTATAGGTGTTGCTGTCCTTATAATTATGTGAATAAACTAGGGCTGTGCTGGGGCTGGGCTGGGCTGCAAGGTGAGCTTGTGGAGGTAAAGCTCCCATAAAATCTAAGTAAGGCGTCAGCCCAGGGTTGTTATGGGTCTTGCCAAGGTTGATTCACCATACCCAGAAAAGAGATTGCAAAACACATCAGGGCTGGCTTGTTAATAAAGCTAATGATGCCTCTGAGCATGTTGTTTTGCTGCTGTGGATCCATGTCCATGGTGGTACCCATCACCCCACTCCCGGTGTGTTGGTGGGAGCAGGAGGGACAGAGCTGGTGGCAGCTGCCCTGGGGTACTCAGTGTGTGCCCAGCTGCTGCAGAAGAGGAAAATGTGGTGCCCTTAAAACATGGGCACACAGGGAAACCTGGGCTGGGTCCTGCTCCACACAGCTGCAGCCAGAAGCATCTTTCTCCTTTTTCTCCAGCAAAGGAGAGTAACAGCATCCGCTGCCTTGCAGGGGGGGTTGCAGCACAGCCCTGTAAGGAGCATCCTCTGACAGGCAGAGCAATGCTCAGGGTGTCTGCACTGTGGTTTAGGTGCTGCTGTGGGTGTCCCCCACCGCAGGAGCCCGTCACCCAGCTGAACCTTCCCCTGACTCAGTGTGGTTTACAATCTTCTTGGACACAAACTGTGTTTTTCCCATGGGAGCATCCTGGATCATGGCCCCTCTCGCTGCAGCCCCCCACTCGTGTCCCCTCACGCCGGGGCACAGCGTGGGCACACGTTCCCCGTTATGCCTGCGGCTGTCCCGTGACATGGTGAGGGTCCCCTGCCTGGACCCTCCAGCTGGGACTTGTGGTGAATGCAAGGGAAACATATAGGATCTGGTGGGGAGGGGTTTTTTGGTTTGTTTTTTGGGTTTGGCTGTTTTTCCTCCTGGGAGGCCCTTTTCCGATCACCAGCCTCTTGGGGGCAGTTTGGGATTATCCATTGAATACTCGCTGGACCACTGCTGCTCGGTGGCTTCTCCCGGCCATTCCCTGCCCAACAGCGCTGCCTGCCTGCTGCCCACAGCGGAGAGCGAGCCTTCATTTTCCTTTCGTACAGGAAAACTTTGTCACTTTGTCTTCAGCCATCTCAACAGGGTCACTGCCTTTTTTTTTTTCCTTTTTTTTTAATGCCCAGTAAACAGCTGTGAACAGGGTGCGCTGACCGGGGCTTTGGCTGTTGCCTGAAGCCAGGTGCCCAGCAGAGACGGTGG